>NC_031974.2:17566499-17653999 GCF_001858045.2 Oreochromis niloticus
AAAAAGGGGAACACAAGACATTTTAGGCCAGATTTTGAAAACTGACTTACTGCATGGGCAAGAGCTGCGAGGATTTATAACTTATAAACTGCAAATCCTACATGTTCACTGAAAGTAATCCACAGATTGGCGGCAGCACCAACATCAAATGTTGGTTTAAGTGGTTTTTTGGTTGATGTTTTTTTCCACTTAGACATCCAAGACAGAGTTTAAATTATACAGATTCACAGAATATTCAATTAGAAAATAAAACATCTTTAAATTCTCACCAACAGCCCCGTTCAGGTTTTGAAAAATCTGGCACTTGTGGTCCAAAGTCATATTGAGAGATTCCTGTAAGAACACAAAGACCTACATTTAGCCATCCATAGCCATCCATAATTTAAAACACAGACATGTGTTTTAAATTAAGATGTTGCCATTGGGATTCAGTGGTGCACAGTTTACTCTTGTGGGTCTGTCTTCTCTTATTGCAATAACCACATCCAATTTGAACCTGTTGCCAAGCTGTGGAGCTCCCATTACATTACTAATAGAGACATGGCAGATGTTGATGTAGTCACGATCAATTCACTGTGCCCGTGGTTAAAAAAACACACCAAAAACACAATGGAGACATGAACCAAGCCACAGATTTAGAGAATCTTTGCTCTCTTGGCAGGACTTACCCGCTGTAATGGATCCAGGTATATTTTAGTGTAGAAGAGCTGGTCATCATCATTATCGTGAAGGTTCCACTGTGAAACTATTCTGTTTATGTACGGGGCGTAGCCAATTATACCTGCAAGTAATAAACAGTGTGAAACACATATCCAGCAGTAAAAGATAGGGTGCGAAATGTTTACAGGGGTATACATGGCTGGTAGGCTGTTGGTGACAATTACAGTACATCTGCTGGCTCCATGGTGTAGGTCTAAATACTTGAGAAGCCTGGACATCTTAACACAGAGTGTGACTTTTGGCAATAATCCCAAGCACACACAAGAAATAGTTAGGGACTTTCTCTTCCCTCAGAGTAATAATGGGTAGTAAGAAGGTTGTAATTTTTATGTTTAGACCAACGCAACTTACTGCTAGCTGAGTTTCTGAAACTATATTTGGTGGTATCTTACACACTATAAATGCACATTCTCATGGCAATCTCTACTCCAGATTCCCCCCCACGTCTCCTCTTTTCCTCACTGTGTTGCTCAAGGACAGTGACCACAATAACAGATTGTAGGGTTTGGCTGTGTTGCTGGTTTGCTCCATTTTGCATCCTATCATTTGAAAAAAGCCTCAGACACTGTAAACAAGTCGATGGACAGACATGACATAATCTAAGTGGCAGGAATGAGAGAAAAATGTTCAAAAGAAATGATATTTTATGATTTTAAGCTTTTATTTCTGATAGCTAGTCCACCTCAAGTGAGCCAAGGAAAATGCTGGGAACTGCAAGCCTGTTGGTAATGTTCAATGTCTTGTACTGCTCTACTAGATGAGGCAGCATAAAACATTCTCAGGAATGAAAACACATAATATGAAGCAACAGTTCACATTTTTTATGATATATATGCCTGCACAGACAGGGCTTAATAGCTAAATCCCAGGGATTTCAGGTAATTAGCTTTAACCATTAGTAGTTTTGTTAGTGTGCGTGACCCCTCACTCTACTTAAATAAACACATGCAGTCACACACAAACATAACCCTATCTTGACTGCATCTCCAAGACACTAGACTCTCTGTGACAAAGTATGCATCCAGATGCTATAAAACTTTCCCCAATGGTCACTTGGGCGGTAGCGTTAGGAACACAAACAAAGCCTACAATTTTATACAAACTGTGGCACATTCAGGGGCCCAAGACAAATCCACATGTCATGTCAATGACAATGAATGCTAAAAACAGCCTCTGATCAGTCTGAGACAGCCGGGCTCCAATATGGGAGGTCAGACCACACTGATGACCACAAGGAAGGCAGTAATTCAATGTCCTGAAGAACTGGCAGGATGCAAATGACCAGGCCATACGGATTATATATGAGAACATACTGTTACTGTTTCTTTCTTAAAAATGTCTGCATAAGTGCACATATTCTGAACTGTCTTCCCCCTCTCTCATTTCACATCTTCAGGTGTGTATTCACATCCCCTCATGTGGCAGAGAGGATCATTACTAAAGAAAAGAAACCGCAGCATGCCATGGGCTTCTCCCACCTCCACTGTGCCGCAGACAGGAAATACCTGACGGAGCAAGATTACAAGGCAAATATAGTTGAATTTTGCAGCAAAAGATAATAATAATAATAATAAAAACATTAAGTGGTATTATATTTTTAAAACTAACACTGCGCTGCAGGTCTCGCAGCTTCTCCACCTCTCTTAACTGTAAAACTCTGAAGGGCCACTGCGGCTTAAATTCCCGAATTCCAGCCAGGCTTACAGGTCTTCAAACTTTGACAGCTGATGGTGGAATTTCAAAATCCCTTTGCACACATAGAAACTAGGTGTGTTTACAGTCAAGCATAAAATATCTAGGCACATAACATAAACACAGTGGGTAACATTGGAACCAGTTTCAGTGGAAACCATTGCTGTAATGATCCTAATATTGCCTTCAGATTTGCAGCGTCCAGTTGTCCAACACAAGGAACCGTTCACTTTAACTAATACATTTTATTCTCTGGAGATGCCTGGATTTTGTCACTTAGGGTAAAACATGGGTGACAGGGTTGAATTAGAAACATTATGTTTACACAAGAGGTGTAGAGCAGCAGCAGAAAGAGAATGCCTTCAGGCAGAGTATGTAGGTGTGCTGAGACTTATATACAATCCCTGTACTTGTGCATTTAAGAACACAGAAAAGAAGACCTCACATCTTTTTTTTCTTTTATGAGTAAAATGCAAGCTGGTATACAGCTCGTGCAGACAGCTGGGTTGGTTAAAATAGAAGTTAATTGTGTCTGTCAGCTGCATGCCAAACACGGGATTAAAAAACAAAGTTGCAATGCTTTTTGTGTAGATGTACCTCTAGGGAAGAGCTAGTCTAGTTAATTCGTACAACTTGCTAGCTATCTCCCGGTTAGGGAGCGCAGCCCGAAACACTTCGATCGATAGAACTAGTAGGATGTTGGTTGTCCTCTTCTTAACCCAAGTCCTGTTTGCCGTTTTAGAAGTTACAAAAGTTACAAAGTCTTTTGAACTCACTTTCTTTAACCACAATTTATGGTTACTATTACTCCAAAGTGTCAGAGATTGGACTTTAAACAAGTCAAAGCAGCTTTTCATTTTCAGAACCCACCTCCAGAGTTGAGGTAGCGTTTGCCAGTGCGGACTAAGGGGTACTTGTCAGCGAGCTGTTTATCTGGCCATACCAGTCCCTCTGCAGCAAATAGCACCTTGTGATTGGCCTGCTGAAACTTCCTGAGAATTTCTTCTGGTCCCCCGGCAAAGATAAGATCATAGCTAAAAGGGAGGAGTGAAGACGAAATGCAACAGATCATTTAACCTTTCAACTTCATCAACATCTTTTATCTTACATCTGACACACTTCCTAGGCTTCTACTTGCCTGAGACTGATAAACATCTCAATGTAAACAGTAGACATTCTTCAGGTGGGAACACTTGTTCAGCCAAGCACTGTGGATTGTACTGCTAGGCATTTCAAAAAATTCAAAAAATGACCTGTTTAAAAGTATGCTATTACCCAAAGGTCAGATATTTTAGTATGTGGAAAATCGTAATATTTCTGGTGATTTTATTACTTGGAGGTGTGGAATCATAACAATAAAAGAGGCGATTCATTTTAGTGACACCATTCCCAAAATAATTGCTTAATAAATATTTTCTAATAGATGTGGCTCTGATGAAGTGTGCACTCGTCTGTACTTGTGGGGATTTCACATGAATTAAATTCCATTTTTTACAATAGCTTGAGTTGTGCAATGACAGTTTATCACCACGCCAAGCAAAGCAATTGCAAAACAATAGTAACTAGTCATGTAGTTTGCAAACCAAGAAAGGTGCAAAAGACAAATTTGTCCATTAAAACAATTGTCTTTTAGATTTCTTTCTCTTTATTTCTTGTATTTACCTATACTTACTCAAATGTCTTTTCATGATGTTTGATTAACCATCACTGTAGTGAAAGGCCAAATTGTTTTGCTACAATTCCAAACTTTGGTGTGATTGAACACTGTGTAATATTAACTAGTGAATATTAACTACTGGTACCAAGAATAGTTTTAGGTTGCTAGACTCATCAACACAAACTAGCAGGTGAATGTAACCAGTATCTAACATAGCTTAAACAAGGTGCTGGAAACATTCCTTAGAGATTTTGGTCCATATTCACTTGATACCTATATATCCACGATGTAAATATCCCATTTCGAAGGTGCTCTATTGTTACCTAGTTATCATGAAGTAAGTAGAAAATTTGTCAATAACATTGTCATGATTTGAGATTTGTGACATGGTGTGTTGCCATCAGAAAATGGGTTCACTCAGTTACAATACTCAGGTTGGCTGTGGCATTTAAATCATGCTCCATTGGTGCTAAAGAGGCCAAAGTATATCAAGAAAATATCCTGTGCCCCATTACTGCACCAACAGCCTGAACCATTGATAAAAGGGATGTTATTTACACCAAATTCGGACTCTAGCATCTGAATGTTGCACCAGAAATCAAGACACATCAAGCATGTAATTAATTTGTTTTCCAAATTTGTTGAACCTTTGCAAATTGTGACCTCAGTTTTCTGCTTTTTGTTGACACGGGTGACACCCAGTGTGGTCTTCTGCAGCTGTAGTCCAAATGCTTCAAGTTTCAGCATGATGTGCATTCAGAGAAGCTATCTTGCACATCTTGGTTGTTACCAGTCATCATTTCGAGGTACTGTTGACTCTTCTGACCTCTGGCATTAACAAGGCATTTTCATTCAGAGAACTGCTATTCACTGGATATTTTCTCTTTCTCTGACCTCTATTTTGGACCTCTGTAAGACCCAGAGGTGGTTGTGTGGGAATATCCCATTAGATCAGCAGTTTCTAAAATACACCAGCCTGTCTGGCACCAACAACCTTGCCACGTTTAAAGTCACCTTTCTTTCCCATTCTGATGCTCACTTTAAACTTCAGCACATTGTTGTAAATCTGTCTGCTGTCCTAAATGCACTGAGTTGCAGCCACGTGATTGGCTGATTAGATATTTGTGCTAATGAGCAGCTGAACAATAATAAACTACCCAGTAAAAAGTGCCAGTCAATGTATGATGAACAGTGCAATTCATAGTATATTTGTAAATTCAGAACATGTACTGTATATATTGTTTGTCATTGCTTCATTAACATTTTGGTTGCTGCAGTAGCATTGATCCAAGTCAAAGGCACCAAAGAGAAGAAAACACATCTGGAGATACTTATGCAGCAATTACAGAAAACGTTTTATTCTCCTGCCTTATGAATTTAAAAATGGAAAGCACCATTTCTCATGTCTTTACAAAGGTGTGAGAAAACACATTTAATTCAATTTATAACAACATCATAATTTCAATTTATATTATGCAACATGAAACACTGAAGTGATTACTTCTATGTATGCATGTGTCTTTTTTTAAATGCATGTAGGCGTTTTGATTTTGAGAATTCAGCACATTTTTTTAAAAAGCACAAAAACACAGTGAATTACAGTTTAATGACTGAATTCATCAGAAGACAAAATATAGACCTGTGATTGTAGCAAAGGCAGAAAAAACCCGAGGTGGTCTAGCAGGATTATAGATGTTAAATTACATTTAACTGGCTCCTAATCCTCTGAAATGCAGAGGCAGTTGAATATACTACAATCACTTCCTCTAAAAGGGAAAAAAATACATTCCAATTACCTGTTTCAAGGGTGTGACAGCTTTGCATGGCAATTATGGTGAACATTATTCATGTCACATGGTATGGCAAGTATCATCGTCTGTTGCTCTATTTAAGGAAATGTGGCATGCAAAGCTCTTATTATTCTTAACCACTCACATTTACTCAGTGAAACTTTCCATTTGACTGCAAAACTCATAATTCACCTACCTGCATGGGAGAATTATTCTCCTCATGTATTTGGTATTGCTCTGTAATAATGCCTTTGCAAGAAGAAGTGGAGCATAATTAAATATGCAGAAACACCTCTCACTCAGGAAATAAGGCTTTCAAAGCAATTATTATGCTCTGTGATTGTGAAAATTAGTTACAATATCTAATTTATAGCTCTATGTAGCAATTAAAGGTATTTTGCATCTCTTTTTTATACTGAAACAGAAAACATAAATCAGATCAAAGCTGATGGTTAAACAGAAGCTGAGCAACAACAAAAAACTGAAATAACGAAGCTATAGTGTAAGGAAGCAAAAGCACATGATCAAACAACTCGTTCTTTTTTTTAATTTATTATATTTATTCACTGTAAATATCATAAAAACAGAATAAAGGCTTTTGCTTGTCTGCATGTCTGTTTCACAAATGTCTGTTGGGAATATTCAGCATATCTTACATCTGTCAAGGCTTAGATTAAAACAAATTTAGCCAATCAGACATATATATATATTTTCCCATGTAATTAAATGTGTTTATTTAACAGAAAATGAATCTGAATATTAAAGAAAAGGTCAGTAAAAAACAGAACGTACCTATCCACGGAGAGGACAACAAGATCCTCCTGATCAGCCAGAGCCTCCATGGCATTCTTCAGTAGTCTGACTTTTTGCCCTCCACCAATAGAACGACCCACATCGCCGCCCTTCCATGCCTCTCCCATTCCCAACACCTAAAACATAACACACAATGAGTCCCAAAAATGGCCTTGCAGCCCTGTCTTGTCTGTCAGTTTTATTTTGTATAGTTTTTTAAAAAAAGAAACTCCCAAATGCACTCTCACATTGGTTACTTGATTAATGATAAAATAATTCCAATTCTTTACAGCTGATGGGTTAATATCGCTCAGTTGAAGAGCTTATTAAGCTGCGTTCAGTCTACACAACTGCTACAAGATATCAGCCCGCTTATGGCTCGATTTGGAGGACACAGGGAGTCACTGTCTGATGGGAATGAAAATGGGAGCGTTGCAAGACAGCTGATGTTTTAATCTTACATAGTGTTTGTGATGAGAACCAGTGCTGCATCCGGAGCATGCAAGCCTTAAAATGCCCCAGTAGACAAAAAAGCATGTCAAGAGTTTTCTGGATTCTTAAATGGCAGTTCCGTCACTTCTGTGAAGTTGATCAGTATGACTAAATCCTCTGAGAGTTTTTTTTTCTTCCCAGCTGTGTACAACTGTAAACTGTCTGGTTGCATTCCTTTCCCGGAAACATCCATCTAGCCCTCCTTCTTGATAACAACATGTGCAAAACTGATCCAGGAGCAATGTTTACTCTGCAGCCTGATCCCGTACAATGCAAGTGCGATACTATAATACTATAATAGCCTAAGCTAACATAATAACCATCAGTAACAGGTAAAACTCCTGAGATACAATTATATTTTCTGGATATTCTTTTTTTACTAATCTTTTTTATGAGCTTTCTGTACAGAAGTTATTGTATGCATTTTGCAGAAACAATATAAGCAAACACATAATAAGAAGTAATACACAAGAAGAACTTAAAATAGTTAAAACCACTAAAATGGATTGTCTTGGCCCAAAAGTCTCTTGAAAATGTCTGCCTGGAGAACAAAAACAAACTGGTGCAGCACAATTACACACATAAGCATACAAATGAGGGCAGAGCATGAACTGAACTCTGAGCAAGAAAAAAAAAAAAGGAGGAAAAAGCGTTTTTTTGCAGTTGTTTCAACCACAGAGGGGAATTCTGGACCCAGATTAAACGCTATCCGTTTGAGATGAATGTTTTTGCAGCTTGCTCCACTCCATTGTTTCCTTTAATAAGTGCAATCAATCCTGGGAAGTTTGTGTTAAAACATTTTGCTGCTGTGTGTGTCAGTGCGGTGCCGTTAACTGTGGATTTGTGAATATGCAGTCATTTCAAAATTTAAAAAGAAAGTTTTACCTTCACAGTGTAGTTAAAATAGTCAGCAGACCTCATGAAGCGGAGGAAACCATCTGTTTCCTCAGTTGCAACAGTTAAGACGAGCAATTTCTCTGAAAAAGAGAAAAAAATAACATTAAATATTCCTTATTTTGACCTTAAGTCATCGAATGCTTTCTTTCCTGTGAAATTACAGGGATGCAGGGATATACTCTTGCAGAAGACATATTAGGTTGCAAAAATTTTGGCTTTCATTGAAGGATATCCACAAAAATGTGTATATTTTTCTAAGCTTAAATATACGCATTGAGATTCCCACTTCTTTGTGGACCATGATCATTGTAAACCTCAAACCTATGTCAACATACTGGTAACTATTTGGTTAAGCAAACCTATGTCTCAAATTAGGAGGGACTACTGTAGTTTTAGTTTGATCCCAAAACGGACGTGTATTTTCAAAGACAGACAAAATAATTTCCTCCTTTTTGGGATAGAAGAACTCCCACAAACCTCCAGGATATTTCTAGTGGCCTTGAGTGCTGAAAACTGAGGTCTGAAGAAGGGTTAACCAAATGCAAATTTTCACCATAGTGTGTCTAGATTCCTCAAAAGCTTAACACACTGAGCTAGTTTTCACTTGTTCTCTCATGTTTTGTAAAACGAGGTGGGAGGGAGCTCTAATCAGAAATGTTCTGGCAGTTATTGCCAAAGGAAGAAGGACCACATATCTTTAAATCTTTTTCATGAAATGGTGTTACAACATAAAGGGGGCAAACTAATTAATTCCTAGCTTACATTTTAAAATGTGCTGTTCTGTGCTAGCCATCAGACAAGCTAACAAAAAAGTTAATGATGCTTTAATGTGGTTTTAAATGACTATTTGAGCACTATTCCTGCTTTTCAAATATGGAAACCAGACTATCCTCTGTTTAATATACAGCACAAAGTCCCATTAAACCCCTGTAAAATATTTATTGGACATTGGCAAGTGGAATTGGGAGTGGGAAAGAGTAGATATCTGGGACCTATAAAGGCTTCCAGAGGACCTAACTCAAAAATGCAGTCTGCCCAAGAACATAGTTAAAGAGCTGCCATTTCTCCTTTGGAGCGCGAAGTTTAACACGATTATCATCACTGATCTTTTTCTTGTCCTTTTGACTGCATTGCAAACCTCACTATACGTATAAAGAGTTAAATTATTAGACAGTTCAAAAAGGACATGTTATGACATCACGTTTTCATCTTGAGAGACCTCTTAATCTTGGCCAAATAAATCTTACATGGCTGTCATTTGATGTGGATCTAAAAAAGCTGATACAAGTTAAATGGATAAATTTGTCGCTTCAGCTTAATTTCATATAATTTAAATGCAGTTTATGAAACCCTAGTTTTTTAAATGTAATGTTTTTTAATGTTAAGATACAGAGACCTTAGTTCCTGTCCCAACCGCTTGCCCCATACAATGAACAGTTAGAGGAGCATCGGGTTTTTAAGACATTTGAACAACTACCCTGAAAACAGAAGATTTGTCTGCAAACAAGTGATAGTGTAACTTAAAAAATGTGAAACAAAGGTAAAACAGAGACCCTTTGCTTTCAAAGTAAAAGCTGTCCCTTTTTAAACTTGTTGGCTGCAGCAGTATGGCACAGCTTTTACTCTGAAGGCAAACAGTCTTATTTGCATTTGTGTTGCATTTTTCACATTTTCACTACCATTTTATTAGAAGTTGGCGAGTGTTTGCAGGCAAGTCTGTGTCTTCTAAGCAAACTGTGGATTTCTGCAGCACTACCATATACGTCTGTGAGACCAGTTTCACCTAGCGAGACAGCAGCATTCAGCAATCACTCACCAACTGATCAGGGAATAAGCATTTTTCCCGAGTAACCAGTAGTTACCAGGGGTCACTGACCAGTTTCTAAGTCTGAGTGACCATTTGGAATTTTAGCAACTGATTTTTTAGTGACAGCCATCAATCTCCAGTGACCCCTCGCCAACTGGTTGGGGTGTACACATACTTCCCTAGTGACTGGAGGTTGCCAGGGAGACACCAACCAGTCTCTAGGCCTGTGTGACTGGGAACTAACTGATACAGACATACTTACATCTACTACCTCTCACTATGTGAACAAAAAACACAAACAACTGAATATATATAAACAAACCTCAGAAACTAGTGTAAAAATAAACATGCTGTCAAGTAAGGAACTAGTTCACATGGTAGGTCCTATTCTAGAGCTGTATTTGTCCAGAAACCTCATTGCAACTCTTTTCCATCCCTTTACCGTCAGTGTGCCATTCTCTCATCTCTGTCTAGTCTGTGGCTCCGTCATCACAGCCATTCCAGTATTAGTGTGACGTAAAAGTCCTGATAGAAGGTGGAAATAATGCCCTGTCTTGCTTTTTCCAAACAGTTCCAAATGCTATGTCACCCAACAAAACCTAGAAACATTTAAAAGAAAGAGTTTCACATCAATCACTGAAAAGAGGCAAGGGATGACTATTCTGAACCACAGGTGTTCCCTGTTCTTGTTCTTGGCTTGAAGCAAGAAGATGTTGGAGCACAGTGCTGCCAGGGGATGATGTTTCCAGCAGCTGAGAAACACATTTCTCATACTGCTCTATAAAACAGGTTATTTAAATGGTTGCAGGAAAGGGTTCTATTTTGCCCATTTCCCTAAACCGTACTAACACAGAGGCAAAGCTGATGTCACACAGGTCAGCCAGGTTAGGTATGGGGATAAAAGAACAGACTTTCAGACTGTGTACCTTGGAAGTCAGCCATAGTATTGCAGACAGAAAAGGCGCACACAAATATGTCTTGGAAAAATTCTGAAACCTCCATGAAAGGTCTCTTTTATTTGCGGGCTGTGATCACAGCCAGGAGAAATGTTTAGTATTTCTCTTTGAAATTAACTCCATTTGTTTTTTCTGCACACACACACATAAACTCAAGACTTCAAGTAGGTTTGTTTGTATATCTTCGATGAAAGATAACAGGGTGCTGCATATTGTGATATCTGCACAGTGACATCTATTTTCACATTGAAGAGCTGTTCTTCAGTACAGTATATACTCTGAGAGAAAAAAGAAAAGAAAAACAGTGACTTTCCTGTTATGTCAGTGAGACATTTCCCATGAGGAAGAAACGCACTGACAGCTAACACCAATTACTCCTCTGTGACTCTGGCGTGACCTTTCGGAACCACATACTTCACTCCTGTCATAAACATGGAGACCACATGAGTGCATCCCAACAAGCAAGCTCCCAGTTAAGTATAGCCTGGAAATGCAAACCACCTTTGATTTAAAAGAAATGAGACATACACTTTTATTTCCTACATTCCAAGTGTTTCTTTTTTTTCAAACATTTTTGGCAATCCCCTGGGAGTTTCAGTGCCCTCATGTGAACTGTTGATGTTAACCTTGCTTGGATATTGTGAAACTGTCTTCAAATGCAAGCCAAAGTTCCAAGAGATGAAAACTGATGAGCCAAGCCAATTTGTCAGGGAACGTTTGATGGAGGCTATTGCTGCTTCAGGAGTCTCAACAAGTTACTAATTCAAGGGTTCACATTTCCAGTCAGCATTTTAGGTAATTATATAATGTGCTCAACAGAAACGTTAAAAGTAAAGCCATTCATGTGTTCCTAGTTTAACCAGCATGTGGTCTGCTATTGTGACAAAGATTAAAACCAGACCACATTTTGCTACCAATTAATGCAGAAATCCAGGTAAATCCGCCTATTTCTAGGCGGAGACATTTAGAGGACTTGTTCACTCTTCATTATTTAATGGAGCAACAGCACTGTGATATTAGATTAGTGCAAGCTTCTGGGATAGGGCTCCATGAAATTATAACAGACTATTAAATTATAACAGATTATAACAGTGAAAAGAAATAGTTCAATCATTCATCTAATCTACCATCTCACTTGTTTCCCCCAAAATGAATTTTTTTTTTAGAAATAAATATCCTTTTACGCAACATTCATAACCTATATTATTCATGTTTAATATAATAATGATAGCTACTATAGGCTTGGTTTAGATCAGGGGTAGGCAACTCCAGGCCTCGAGTGCTGGCGTCCTGCAGGTTTTAGATGTGTACTTGATCCAACACAGCTGATTTAAATGCCAAATGACCTCCCCAACACGTCTTGAAGTTCACCAGAGGCCTGGAAATGAACTATGATTCAGGTGTATTGACACAGGGTAATATCTAAAACCTGCAGGACACTGGCACTCGAGGCCTGGAGTTACCTACCCCTGGTTTAGACCAACTAAATAACTGGGTGATGAGCTAGGGCAGGGGTGTCCAACTCCAGGCCTCGAGGGACGGTGTCCTGCAGGTTTTAGATATCACCCTGGGTCAACATACCTGAATCAAACGATTACTTCATTATCAGGCCTCTGGAGACCTTCAAGACATGTTGAGGAGGTCATTTGGCATTTAAATCAGCTGTGTTGGATCAAGGACACATCTAAAACCTCCAGGACACCGGCCCTCGAGGCCTGGAGTTGGACACCCCTGAGCTAGGGTGTTAATAGAAGACACACTTCCTTCATGATTTGACTTAATCCCAGGGACTTTTTGAGGGTAATAGAAATATACATCTTCCTTTGTTTTTTTGTCTAACACTAATTTTGAATCTTAGGGCAACTGACCAGCAGTCCTTTGATGTGTTTTTATGCAAACACCATAATCACACCCATAATGAAGCATAATTGAGCGGCAGATGGTAACACTTAAAAGGGAGGCTGTTATACAGCTGTGATTTTAGAGTTTTGGTGTCTAGTCAGGGTAAACACAGCGTGTTCTCTTGTCAGTACTGTATGAACAACCCACAGGAGGAGAGGAATGTAGCTCATACAGTGCTGCTGAAACTCTTCTCCAAAAAAGGCATGGACGCCAAGTGGTCTTTCCTTTGCACTTTTCCTCTGTACCACATGGGGCTCAGCCGTCTAGGTAAACTTTCACACTTGGATGAGCAAAAGTTCTGACTCACTGGCTGGGGCTAGGCTTAAGTAAGCATTTCTTGCAGAAAGGAAAGGGGTATCATGGGAATTTGCCCTGGCCTGCACATAAGGATAACAGAATTCTTTTTGATGAGACGGTCTTGGCCAGTGAACACAAGCCTTAGTTCTATTTTGGTCAAGTAAGTAAAGATACTTCGCAAATATTGCAGTCAATAACCTACATTTATTTTATCTGCATTTACTGGCTCGAGGACGCTATTTATGTCAACGAGAAACAATCGGCCGCATTCACAGTCTGCTGGAATTGGTCCATATTAACCTGAGCATGATGGCAAGAACAAGAGACCCACTGAGCTAGAAAGGGAATTCTTATAACCTCATCCAGAGGTCATTTAGATTTTCATGCAAGGATTTCAAAGTGAACTTTCAGATATTCTTGCAGAAACTCCTCAAAGCCAATCTGTGATGTAAATTTAAATTGAATTAAGGTCCGTGTTGACTTCCTGCATTTCTGAGTATATGGAACATGTTAAGAAACTGAGTATAATGGATTTCTAAAGATTCCTCTTAATGTATGGCTTTGCTCCTCGTGCATAACCAGAACCTCAATGCTGATTTATACTAGCACTTTGTATAGCTGAAACCCTTCATTGTGTTACTTAAAGTAACAAGTCCTTCACATACAATTATCTCTCTTTTAAAGGTAATGCTGCTGAAAATATAACTATATAAAAGAAAAGTACAATGGAGAATCATTTGGCTGGCCAAAGCACATTTTTCCTAAGACAAGTTGGAGAAGCAAGGTTGGTTTGGCAACAAAATATAACAACACTGTTTTAAGGACCCAACCAAGTTTTAACACAGAGGAATACTTTTGTCATGCTTCTAAAATGCGCTGAGACATGTTTGGAGGAAGTTTTGTTCTGAGTGCATGAAGAAAGATTAGCTCCAGAGGCCATACTGGTGCTGGTAAGTGACGGAGCTATGCCAGGTGTTCTTGGGTTCATTGCAGAAACAGAGCTTATCTTTGTCTACCATGCCATTCCTCAGCGTTATTAAGATTTTCCAGATAGAAGATAACAAGGTTACTGTATTTTTCTTGTGTGCTGCACAGCTAACTCCAACCCTGAAAGAATGTATACTTCAGTTTCTGATGAATGAATATTTCATCACTTGTATCAGTTGCCAAAGTTACCAAAATTATTCAAATTCAGCCATCACAAGAATCTGCAATCAGCCGGTATCCCAGCTGAGATACTGGACCACAGCTGGAATGAGAAAGGTGTTGATCTGAATATCAATGCAAACTTGGTTATTTAACTCACCCACATTATTAAAAATGCCACACAGTGTTAGTCAGTCTCCTTCAGAAGGCTAGTAAATTTGGTTTAACACATTGAAGGGACAGAGGACTTGAAGAAAAAGTTCAAACCCAATCTTGACTGGACATTTCAAAACCTTTGTTTGAAATGTGAGAGAGTAGGGTATTTCTGAAGCTTTTTGCAGTGTATACTGATACTGATAAATTGTACAATATAAGAAGAATACATATACACAAAAATTAATGAACTCTTAAACTGTTAAACCCTGACATTTATATCCCTTCATCTCTAAGTTTTCAGATACACATAAAGCACACTGCCCAGCCCACAGCTATTTTGTAAGGCTTTTTCCAGCTTTGGAAGATTTAGAATTTTAATGTGACCACAAAGAGGCTTACGCACAGTAGTTTCACTTTTCATACATTAAACCTGGACTTGCAGACATGAGGACATTACTTTTAACCTGTGTGTTAGTCATTAGCCTTAGAGGACCTTTTTGCTTACAGAATTGATGAAACAAGTCTTATTTTTTGTTGTCTACAACTAAAATAAAGAGTTTATTTTTGAGTCACTACCAGAGTCACCATAATTGATAAAACACACTATTTCCATAACACAAGAGCCACGGAGGGCATCCACAGAAACGGCTGTGTTTTCAATTACACATTTCAAACCACAGGCACTTCAGGCGTAGGATGTGGCATGATGTCACCAACATTGGGCCAGGAAACAATTTTCGTAGTCTCGTCACACATCATTTTGAATCAGGAATAGCTCATTACCTTTCCTTACACAAACAAATAAAAACTAGAAAAAAAGCTAATCTCTCATCTAGGTTTTGTCATGCTGTGACAGTTAGGACAGTAATTTTCTCTTCTGCCAAAAAGCTGGTTATACTATAGACTTTCAGTAATGAGAGGAACACATAGTCCAGTTCAACATTATGCACTTGCAGGTTAAGCACTCAATCAATATGCTAATGTATTCTGTGCTGAATTGCTGTATAAGGAATGACAAACACAACTTAGGTCTCAATCACATTAGAGTAGAAATTGAATGTCAGCCTAAAAACAGGCGCTTGTCCGTCTGTAGTGTGGTTATATAAAATATAAGAGAAAGAGAGAACTTTAAGAAATTAATATAGCCACTACAGACCATCAAAACGATGAAAAAATATTGCCGTAAACAGTTTATTTTGCGACACCACGAAACAAACGATAGCGTAAAATGAAACGATAGACGTTTTTATATCGTCATCCGATATATATCGTTATATCGAACAGCCCCATCCAGAGGTTGAGCATGCAACATCCTCAACCTCTGGTCGTACACTTTTCATGGCAAGGCGATTGCACAGATCACTCACTGCAAGGCAATCTGTCTTGGTCCAGCTCGGACTGACTGCAATCACTCAATCAGATTGCGGAAGGCCTCCAATTAATCGCCATCTAATTTATACACAAAGACAGACTACCAACATATTATAGTCAGTCTTGTCTGGTCTTTTACTTCCCTTGACAGTTGCTACTATATATGTCAAAATAAAGCTGTTAACAGGACTGTATATGTGTGTTAGACTAATGTCTTACTGTTGCAACATGTTAGGTTTAGTGTTAAATTAACATGCACAATTCTCAGTCTGACAATTTGTTTGAGACACTCACAGCCAACAAACCAAAGGAAACATGACAGAAGTACATCCCATCTCCACTTGACTAGTTGTGCCATTTAACTTCAATATTTAATAAGACATACCGTAATGTTAAAATGCAACAGTACAAAATGCTTTCAGTTTAAAGAAAGAATTAATATAACACTACAGTAGATTCCTAAGAAAATACTTGCTCTGATTTCAGATTTTCTCCTGCTTTCCTGGATAGTAGTGTTTACAGTGAATGAGTCTTTCTTTTTACCCACATCTGTAAATATCTTAACTGGGGAGGAGGGGTCGCCAGCAGAACTTCAAACTTTAAGAGTTAAGAAACATGTGAAAATTAATTTGTAACATGTTTTCCAGCATTATGGACCACAAGTTCTAAGTACTCTAAATGTTTCAATAAATAATAGTCATCTTGGCGATTTTTTCAATAAGGAGTGTCGGCCCATCATGCCTCCAGCATCATCAGTGGCAAAGCCAATAAACTGTTCTAGAAATATTTCTTCAGAGATGCCCTCATAGCAAGGTTTTCTAACTAACTTCAATTAGTTGTACATACTGCAGAAAAACCAAAAGATGTGCACATTTAGTTATGTGGCAATGTAACAGTGACTTCATTACCAATGATGGGTCAGGATTTGATGGGCAAATAATATTTTATGTTCTTCTACGCATCGTATATATCAGCGGTTACACATAGATTTCAGGTTTGCATAGAGGAATAATTTGTAATAAACCAACAACACAGAGTCCCAAGAAACTTCTAACAGAAGAAGTCACTCTTATATCATAATTATATTGATTCTCTCTCAGTTTCCTCTCATTTGTCAGAACTGTCACACAGTTTTCAGAGAGAAAAACTGGCATTAAATTTGCTTCTCTTTCTGCACCTGGAGAGGGAATTAAATGATTTGTTTAAGGTAAACAATGAGCAGGTCCCTAAGAGCATGGGTTGGCTTCTTCTCAGCTATGTAATTTATTTTAACAAGAATCAATTACTCATATAAACTGAATCACTGCCTCATTAAATAGCACAAACATGGCTTTACTTTTGAATTTTTCTTTTTTAAAATTGGTTTTCTTGTGTATCAATTACTTAAACCATCATTATAATCAACTACAAAAGGCACTTGATGAGCACATCCTTCACCCGGACTAATGACTTATCCTGCAGTTTTATGAAGTACAAATCAAAACTTTATGTACTGTCCGATTGTTCATGTTCCACCTTAATCTTTTCAGCTTTGTTTAATTTTGCAGAAAGGCAGGAATGCACATGACCATGTCTCTGACTTTGTAGCATAAATAAATAATAACTAAAAAAGTTTTGTTGTTTTTCTCTCCACTTTCACAGGCAAATTTTGCAAACTGGTCCCAATGTACCAAGTTGTTGGTAGGTGAAGGTAAATTTTCCATCCTCAGTATTTTTGACATTCTGGCCAATATTACTACAATCTAAATGAGTCCTGAAATTTTGAAGAATATGCAGGAGTCTGAAAAGTACTGCCTTTTCAGCTGCATCAATATAAGGTTCAGCCAGCATGGCTTTTGTCAAAGATCAACAGCTGCTCGATTCCCAGAAAGCCATTTAAAATTACTTAAAATAATTGATTATTTGTACAAAAAGGAGTGTTTTGACATTTTTAAGTGTCATTCACTTTCAGTTCTCCTTGAGAACTTCTTGCACTTTTCATGTATCTATACATTTACAAGTTAACATAAAATCCTTGGGACACAGCAGAGAGAAAACAAGGCGATGCAAAAAAGCAGACAACACAACACATATTTGGCTGAAAAGAAGGCACGAAACCAACCTTGTGGTGACATAGTGACAACGTTCTAAGGCATGATTACAACCTTGGCTTGGCAACAAGGTCTGTTAAGTTTGTTAGACTGGAATTACAGGCAATAGAGAGCGCTATTATACAGTATATAAGGCATGGACAACCTTAGGTGGGGTTTCCTTTTCTTCTCTATAAAATGCTGCCTGTTGACACGTCAGTGATGTCTGGGAAAGGGCTGAGAGATGCATTATCCATGGGATAAGGGGACAGAGTACAAGCCATGAGAAATAGCCTTTAACCTAGCCAGCATTTACTATTAAACATATTCTATAAACAGTCAGAAATACAGGCATTGCATCAAATTAAATGATACGAAAAACTTGTGGCGGGTGGGGGGTCTTGCAAAAAAAACAGCAGTTAAATATAATCACCTAAGTAGCTACAATTTTCACTGGATAATTTAGGATGAAACTGGATAAGAGCTGGGCCAAGAAAACTGGAAAAACATTGTTCCGATAGGATGCCTGGCAGAGGTTAACAGTGGGCTGGTTATTTTAAACTATGTGTTGCAGCAAACTATTCAAACTTGGATTAGTAAGACCTACATGTTGAATCCAATGCTCCGTCCGAAGTTTCACACAGTCATTCAGACATAAGTGAAAGGCTTCTTTCAGACTGCTGGACAGTGGGGGTCTACGCAGCCCCAATTTTTGTAACTTTCCAAAACGGACAAACCAGACAGCTATGTCCGTTGTTCACCGTGAGTGGCCAGGTGCACACTGGTGAGAAATGGGCAGAGCTGTAAATTCCTCCTCCTTCTACTGACCCCTTTTCAGTGCTAAATCACACCGTTTGCATCTGTGCTACAACCAATGTTAAACGAACGCCTAGGGACTTAGGGTCCTTTCATTGGTGCCTTATTAGCTACCATTTCTGCTTTATTTGAACAGTAGTGACACCTTGTTCTTTCATAACGCCATGTGATTTGAACTTGTTCTAATAAAACATATTTAGGTCCACCTGGCAAACACACAACTCTCATCTAGGTTTTGTTTGTTTTGTTGACACCCACACTTTCTCTGGAAAGGTTGGCTTTTTGCAAAATACTCATCGACTTGATGTCAGGCAGAACAAATGTTTCTCATGGCCTTTTCTTCCATCTAATACATGCCTGGAAATGGGTGACTGTGTATTGAATACTTGATTGCCCCCAATTGGAGTTACTTTATGCTTTTCTGATGTTCTTCAGATGCTTAAAAGAAAGGCTTGCAATAATCCACTCCCATGTACTGAATCTTTAACATAGAACTTCCCAAAACTAAAACAGCTTTGGATTCCTCCCTAGTCCTTTTCATTTAACCACTTTGGTAAGTACATGTATGTGTAAAATGAAATGTCCAGTGCTCTCATTTTAAATGACTTTATATGTAGAGTTTACAGTTTATGGGTTCAATTTTAATATTAGTCATGGTTTTTGAAAGTTTGCTTTCTGTCACAAATTTAGCCAACATATTGCATCAGTTTAGTGATAGAAGGCTTTCACAATAAAACATTATATCCCTCGTAAAGTTATTGTGGCTACTGTGTGGAAGTCCAGAGCAGATGACAAAACAAGCCTGTAGAGACTGAAAGCAGCTGTTGTGTCCTGATAGTCAAATCTCCCAGCAAGATGCAACATTTGAAAAGAACCAGATTTCCAGACTTAACTAAAACACAAGCCACAACATCTGCATATGTTGTCTATAGGTTTTACAAGGTGCTCTGTGAGTATGGAAGAAGTCATGCTAAACGGGAATAATATGAGGGTAATTTAGAGCAGTTTAACGACAGTTACGTGTTAGCAGGGGGTGGATTCCCCCCTCCCAAAGTCAATAAAAATGTGACACGATTTGCTTCAAGGAGCTTATCCCTTTACATCAGAATAAAGCCTGTCTCAAGATCAGAGAAGTGTTTGGCTCTGTTCCATAAACCTTAAATTATAACACGTTTACAGGCGTTTCTCTGTATCTCAATCACATAATTGCTTGTTTGCTGTATAATAAATAAATAAATAAAATGATATACTCGGGGATTTCACTCGGATCTAGGTTAAGTCAATAACGGTTTGAATTTTTAGTCTTAATGCAGAGTAAGGGGAAACTAGTGAAATCATCAAAGACTCGCCCACAATTGGTTAGTTATTTCTCGCAGTGAAATTTACAGCCTGACATCTTTATAAAAAGCCAGCGCTGTGTGCAGCCAAACAAATAAAAACAGGATTGTGAGAAACCGCAGACGACTCTTCTGTCAAACAACATCATGTAATTTTACGTTCCGACATATGTTGCGCTAGACATATTCACTTTCCCACACAGGGAGCCGCAGGCAGGCAACCTGCGTCTCATGTAGACATCATGTAACCGGAAATTACAGCCAGAAAAATAACCTACACAACTTCGTATTTGCACAGTTGGCATGACAACTCAGACGCAGGAAAATACGGTAACATGTAAACGCAGTAAAATGTGATGTAGCCATTGGCTGTGTCAAAGTAGCCATATTTCCCTGTATCTAAACAAGAATAGGAAGGAGTAAAAGTTTTTTTTGTTTTTTAATCGTTTCTTACCTTTAGGAATTGGCACAGGGGCTTGAGGAACATCACTGGACAAGACAGAAGCTGCAAACTTGATCCAGCATGAAAACACTAAATAAAACTTGAGGTATTCCATCTCTGCTATAGTGCGTGCTCCAGGTCAGAGAGCTGGGTGACCGACGGGGATATTAACTCCCAGCCCGGCGGCAGTGGTCAAGATCAGCCCAGGAGGCTCGTTCTGTTGGTTCTCGCGATAATAAAATTAATACGGGGGGATTTAGAAAAAAATCGACGAGTAGTGTGATTTCTGGTTGGGAGCCTGTAACTATTCGTTTAGCTCTAGGGAGCTGTCGTATAAGTGCTACAATTCAAGGAAATTAAATAGCAACAGGCGTGGTTCCTTAATTGCAGCTGCAGCTTGAGTTCTTGAGTTAAAGCCTATGAAGTGAGACGGTGCAGAGGGAAAGATAACGGTATTCATTCACCCCTGGCACAGGGACGTCCTACGCGAAAAGTGTGAGTAAGCGCAGCTGTATTTGAACCCCGCACCCCGCCGGCTGTTAACTATCCCTCCTCTGGTCCCCTCCCCCTGAGCACACGGCATCTGGTTGACCAACACTGCTCCCCTTCTGCAGGGAAGTTCAAACAGTTCATTAGTGTAAGCTGTCGAATACCTCAGCAAAAACACATATAAAAAAGTCCGTTTCCAGAAATTACTTAGAAACTTTTTTCCTTTATAACTATAATAAAAAATAAGTAAAACTTATTATTTTATTTATTATCCCAATTTCTTGTTTTCTTTCTTACTTGCATATTTCTCACACTTAGATGCATCAGATGGTCAAAAAACAAAAATAATAATACATTATTAGGATATTATTAGACAAAGAAAACCAGACAAAACAAAAAAATGCTGTTTGTTTGGGTTTTTTTGTTTGTTTGTATCATTATTAAAATATTTAAGGGGAAAAAGGCTATACAGACTTATCTGACGCTTATTTGAAATTATTTAATTATTTAACATTTTTCGGGAGAAAAACACAGAACAATGTCTAAATAACTGACCTCAGTTGAAGTCAGTGGTCATGATTCAGTAATAAGAAATAGACTGGCCAAAAACAACATCCACAGGGAGCGTTTCAAAGCCAAAACCACTGTGATTAAAAAGAAAACAAAGGCTCATCTCATATTTCCCAAAAGAAAACTCTTGATGATCCCCAAGACTTTTGAAAAAATATCCTGTGGAGTGAAAAGACAAAAGCTGAAATTTTTGGGAGTTTGAGTCCAATTAGATTTGTCATAAAACTAATACCACATTTCATAAAATGAACATCAGAACAATCAGACATGGTGGTAGCAGTGTGGCTGAAGCTGCTTTGCTGCTTGCCATAAGCGATGAAACCAGGAATTCTGCACTCTACCAGAAAAGAAAAATCCTGAAGGAGACTGTTTGGCCATCAGTTTTTGTCCCGCAAAGCTCAAGTGCAAGCTCAAGAAAACCTTCCTATGATCTTAAACAGTCTCAATAAACCCTCTAATGTGGCTGGATTAAAGTAATTTTGTAAAGACGACCAAAGTCCCTCCACATGGGCGTGAAAGTCTTATTGCCAGTTATTGCAAACAACTGATTGCTGTTAGGGGACAGCTGCTTTTTCACATAGGGGCAGATTTGGATCGCTTTTTTCCATTAGAGAAATTACAATATGAAAAGGTTTTTCCTTTTTACTTACTTAAATAATTAAATAATCCTTATAATTGAGTGTAAATAATTTGGTGTTATAGCAGAAGCTCAAGTTGAATACATATACAATTAGACATTTAAACTTATACAGTTAGCACGTGCAGCTAATGTGACAGTCCAGCTACGAGTAGGATAAAAGCTCCTTGTCCTTTCTGTCTTGGCAGCCAGCAGGCTCCCTGATAGCAGCACAGACAGCAGCCTGTTGTTGGGGGTTGCTGGAATCCCCCTGGAATCTTCCTTGCTTTGGATAGTTTGATGCATATGTCCTGTTGGCTCAGTAGACCATCCTCCCAAGGACCAAGTGGCCCCATCAAATGCAGATCCTCTTCCAGGTGATGATACACAGTAGGGAATCCTGTGACATCATTGAGGTGATGAACATATATAAAGCAGCTATGTAATGCTACACATGTTAGAGGTGCTGTATGCCCTCAACAAAAAGAAATGAAGGGGAAAGCAGAAACCAGATGATAAATCTGGCTTTCATTAACTGTCACATTGTATTTGTGTTTCCCTGTGTTTTAGTTGACACTGAAACTAATGCCTTCTGTGATTTGTGTCCCTGATTCATTATTAAGAGTAACAGACTCGCCCCCCAGCTCAGACCACTCCTTCCTGGTAAACACTTTGCATGGCTGCTGTAATCAGTGCCAGAAGATTGTTTTGCTTAATGACATCACCAGAATCGTGGTTTTAAATTTAGAGTGAGAACTTTTATTACTTCTTTCCAGTGAGGCCCTGATAGAACTATAAAATGTAGAGTCGTGCCAGAAAGTTGGTATTGGATGTTTGACTTTGATTTCAGCTGTTCTCTTGTTTTTGTTTTTAATTTCTTCTTTTTTGGTAAGTCAGCGTGTAACTGACACTATAGCAAGCACTGGGCAGGCATGTTTGTGGAAATTAGTGTGTCATTAGTGTCATGAGAAAATTACCCCTTTAAATCTTGCTGTCTCTCTTGAATAGAAATACTTTCAACAACAGAGATTCCTCCTATTCGGAAACTCAGACTAACGCAGACCAAGTTATAACAGTAGAACAACCCTTGCTTTTGCACTTTTGCAAAAGTTTCAGTCCAATCATTCACAGCCAAAAGAAGGATTAAAGTAATTTGACAGCTCAGCACCAAACATATAACTTATAACAGGGATTTTTGCCCTGTGGGTTTGTGAGGGAACTCTCTGCAGCTGGAAAATAAAAGTGTTTGTGGTGCAAAACCTAATGTTTTATTTTGGAAGCTTGTGACGGGAATATGCTACAACCATTGCTTCAGTTCACTGACTCAATACCCATTAGATATCTGAAAAAGCTAATGTAATGCACTTTAGATTTGATTGCACCCTGACAAAATGTCCAGAAGTCATACAAGGTATTTCATTTTCTGCCAGAGACAGTAATTGGAAATGTGACATACCATAGAGCTGCAAAAAAGCAGGAGGCCATCTATAGAGTTTTGTCTGTCGAAGTCAGCACTTGCAGATTGAAGTAATGACATGTCAAGAGTCCACGGTGGTGGCAGTAGCACTGTTGACAAGTTTAAACATTGGGTATGTGGTGTGGGTGAGAAAATTGCATTTAATTACACAAAAATGGGCAAGTGCAGGATACAGGAACTGGGAGATGGCTGCGGTGAGGGGGGTGATGGCAAAGTAGGACGCCATTAGCTCATCGTTGCAACAAGACACACCTGGACCTCATTATCCTCACTCTATCTGTCTGCGTATCAGGGGATACTAGGAGACTTTGGATTGCAACAGTTAAATACAGCTGTTCATCAACCTTTAAAAGGAATGCCGGCTGTTTGAAAGTTTCCTGCAGCACAGGTGGTGTGTTCTTAAGCCCGCCTTTTTAATTTAAGCTCATTTTTGTGGAAAACAAAAACACACAAGCCTCCAGTATTCACTGTCACTTGAAGTAAGAAAAAGACTAAACAGTGTTGTAGCTCCCTGACGACAGCAGACCGTCCTCTATTTTTGGCGGTGTTGTGGAGACAGTGGGTTTAAAAGCGCTGTTTAAATTTAATCAAGCTGCAAGAAGAAACAGATGATTCATTAGGGAGACAGGCCTCAAAGGAGATGCTCAATACTGAACAGAAAACAACAAAAATGGCTTAAAAAGATGAGAGAAACATGGAAAATTGAAGACAAAACTGCTCATTAACTGGTAACTAGCACAAACAATAGTGAGAATAAAATGTAAAGAATAATATATATTACTCATTTAATTCATGTCAGTGCAATAGTTTAGGAAATATATAAGCCAGAATATTGACTATCTGTCAGTTGGCCCTGGATTTTGTTCTACTTTGTGCTCTATTTTTGACACAACCCTCTTTTTCTGGTATGGTTTTGCAATTGCACTGGTGAGTCACATATAACAGAAACTTGGTCCCCTAAAGCATTCATGAGAACCCGCAACTGCACTGTGATTGTAAAAGAATGGGTTTTATTTTTATCCCAATGCTTTGATCACTTCACAGAAAGTGTAATTACTAGTACAGATCAATGGAAAGAGTAAAACTCATTTTTCTTACTTCAGCAGGTCATCTTCCAGAGTACCCACTACGTCACCACGTCATCGCCTGGCTCCTGTGGTCACATTTATGGGATTTTAGGGCTTCCATTGGTCCAGGGTGTGGCTGAGGGATTCCTCGAAGGAAGTGCTAGAAGGTAACACTGCATTTAATCTTAGACCAAAGACCTTTAAATAGCACAGCATGTGCATTTGTTATAGTCACAGAGTCTAGCTGCACAAGGCGAAAGGGTTTAGATATGGATAAATTCACTCTTTTTGTGGATGGCTTTTTATCTACTGTCTCAGAAAACAGGCCACAACTTACTGTAACCACTTGAGGCAGCAGGTTGTATTTATCAAGTGTATATTTTCTTGCAATTCTTAAATATATGTGAGTTCTAGTCTTATGAATGTCCATTTCTACTGGACAAGCTGGAGTTTTGAGACACATAATAAGCTCTTTTTTACGGCCTTTCATTTGAATGTCATCATTAGGCGGCAACGTTAGAACCACAAGGCCTCAAAATGTGTACCAGAAGTGGGTACACATTTACAACCTTGTAGTAAACCTGCCAATATAGTGCCACCTCATCACTATAAATATATGTACATACCCTACTAATTTGGTTTTCCAAATGCAGTTTGGAGGACAAGTAATTGTTGCCTTGATTCTGTTTGCTGACAGTAGTTGGTTCAGTGCATCTGATATGTGACATCTATATCTCAGTGGTCACAGGGGAAGCTTGGGTGTGTGGCTAAGTTCACAATTTAGAAAGTGTAGATTAGGATTTGGGTCCTTTTTCCCACAGTTTTTAAGATGTCATCAACTACCAAAGGGTTGTGGTTTTGTCATATTTTAACTAAATATTATACAACCCTGTTTTTACTTGGGTTTGCTCTTTATGTCCATACTGCTTACTATTGTTCCCACTGTACTCTAGTCTTTGGATCTCCAGCTTCGATAGTAGGTAGAAGCAGCACGGCACCCTGTGGCTGTTTCAGCAAGACAGTGCCACTCTCCCACTTCTGGATCAGGAGTATAATCAGACACTTCCCTCGCTTTAACATTTAGTGCTCCTATTATATATGCCAGCTGCAATCAAGCATTTGTAATAGCTGGCACTGAGTGTTTAACATCGCAGTGGAGAAATTCTGGCCCCCTCCTCTTTCCAGAATTGTTTTAATTTAGTCCCACTGGAGGATACTGAGCATGAATAGCTTTTTTAACGTTATGCTAAAGCATCCCAATCAGATTTAAGTTTGAACTTTGACTAGGCCATTCCAAAACCTTAATTTTGTTTTCTTTTTTTGGCCATTTAACGGTGGACATGCTTATGTGTTTTGGATCATTGTCCTGTTTCATAATCCAAGTGTACTTGAGCTTCAAGATTTAAAACGATAGCTGGACTTTAGATTTTCTGGCACAGAGAAGAATTCATGGTTCCATCAGTTACAGCAGAAGAAGCAAAGCAGCAGACCATCATACTACCAGCACCATGTTTAACTGTTGGTTTGATGTTCCTTTAATGAAATGCTGTCTTAGTTCTACACCCAACCCTAACCTTTTCTTAATCCATGGATGACATTTTTGCCCAGTCTCTTTCTAATTGTCGAATCATGAACACTTTGAGTGATTTTAACTCAGACAAGTGAGGCATGCAGTTCTTTACATATGTTCTGGGTTCTTTTGTGACCTCCTGGATGAGTTGTTGAGGTGATCTTGGAGTAATTTTGGTAGGCTTACTCACACTGTTTTCCATTTGTGGATATTGGCTCTTACCATGGCTTTCTGAATCCCAAAGCTTTAGAAACATCGTTGTAAGCCTTTAAGAGCTGATAGATGTCAGTTACTTTGTTTCCCATTTGTTCTTTATTTATTTAGATCAGGGGTGGGGAACTCCAGGCCTCAAGGGACGGTGTCCTGCAGGTTTTAGATGTGTCCTTGATCCAACACAGCTGATTTAAATGGCTAAATGACCTCCTCAACATGTCTTGAAGTTCTCCAGAGGCCTGGAAACAAACTAATCATTTGTTCAGGTGTGTTGACCCAGAGTGATATCTGAAACCTGCAGGACACCAGCCCTTGAGGCCTGAAGTTGCCCCACCCCTGATTTAGATCATGGCAGTATGTGTTGCTTTTGAGATCTTTCAGCCTGCTTCAGTTTCTCAGACAGTTTCTACTCAAGTGATTGTGATTTGACTTTCCACAGTTAATTCAGGATTTAACAATGGGGCAATTACTTTTTCACACAGGTAGGAGGTAGGTTTGGATAAGATGTGACACTAACATTCAGTCATCTTTGTCTGATATTACAATATGTGTGATTATCTGAAACATTAAATGTGACGGATCCGCAAAGAAATAAGAAATCAAGAAGAGGGCAAATACTTTTTCCACAGCTCTATATATACATATATTATAGTGTTGGTCTTAAAAAAATCTCTCTAAAACACAAATGTCTGTTTTGTTTTTTGACTAGTTTGTCAAAAATCTCTTTCTTTTTTCATTTACAATTAAAGCAGCTTCTAAATCTTTTTTGTAAACAAGCTGTTTCTGATACACATGCCTTGTTCATAGGCACGGGCAGTCTAAACTGTCTCCAGTCCAGTCTTTCTTATTTCAGTGTAAAAGCAAACAACCATCCCCCGTTTTATACTTTACATCTGTTTTCTTCTACCCTTGTGGGTATATAGTGTTTTCTTAGGCTCCGTTTGCACAGATGTTGCTTCAGCCATTTGTTTATCACCCTGGGTTTAAAATACAGATACCAGAAATTCCACTCTCTGTATACTGTTGGGAGACAATAGTAGTCACTGTAACACAGAGCAATCTGCGTTCCATTTTATTCTCAGAGCAGAACAGAAAATGTAATGAGAAGATATGTTTTCTATTCCAGCTTGGGTTTTGCAGATTTATCACAATACTAATAGGATATGCTTATTGCATGCATGACAAATGCTAACAGATGTTAAAATGAATTTTAACATCTTTCAACATCATTAAAAATGTGTAGAGTGATTACATCAAGCAGTTCAGTTAATAGAAAATAATCAGCCAAACTTGTGAATCGATCACTACTATAATGCTGGCTTGTTGCTAGAGCTGAAGAATAAATTCGTTTTATAAATTCAGAATACAAATAATTCAGCCCATCTAGTTTCCCGAACCGACATGTCTGCTTAACCCACCACTGTTGTAGTATATTAAATATGTTTGACTCACAGATGTTTATTTTTTTGTGTAATCAACTTTTAAGTATATGTATTGCAAAAATATTACACAGTTATTGAAAGCAAATGTGCTTAATTATATAGGAAGTTTCAAATGTTTTGCACGAAACATTTGTTACTGTAAAAAAAACCCAAATAAATAAAAAAATAAATCTGTTTTTCACAGTCTGGAACGTGTCAGTCATCAAAATTGCCGCACTGACATCAGTGAGGTCATTCTGTGTGGTCTAAATATTGAATTCCTAACAAATGTGGAATGTTCCTTGGAAACATAATAGCTTACAGCAGAACTCCAGTAAATTCTGAAATGTGCGCTCTTTTACAGTACATGTCAAAGGAGGGTGATTTTTTTCCAAGGAAGTCTTTTAATTCTTGTTAAATTGAATTTGCAACAATAAAGAAAGAAATAAAGGGATTGCTACTCACAACAGATAGTAAAGTTCCCAGTGATGTTGATTGAAATGTGGGGTCACAAAGAGTTCAAAAGTGACAGTTTTACACCTGGTGGTGATATTTGTAACAAGCAGTGGTGAAATGTTAGCTGTGTGTGTTACCATTTTTGCAGGTATCTACAAAGTGCTACATTGTTAATCTCAAAAAACTGTTCCTCTTTTTTCATGGTTGAAAACCAGGGTAAGTTTAAGTACAGAATTACAGTTGTCAGAAAAATAGATTATATTTAGTTATGTTAGTGAGGTTATGTACTTAAAAAGTTAGGTACACCCTCTCTGTTTCCATAGGAATTAATAGGGTAATTAGCAGGCATGTGCTGCTAATCAAATATACCTAATTATGTGATGATGACCAAGTATGAGGACCTCTATAAAAGCAGACGTTTTGTCAGTTTGCTGGTCTGGAGCATTCAGGTGTGTGCCACAGTCTTCAGTACCGTAAGAGCTGTACATAAACAAATGTCTGGAAAGTTCAATGAAGTGAAGCAACACTGTAAAGAAGAGTGGGTCAAAAGTTCTCCACAACAATGTGAGAGACTAATGAAGTCAATCGTGCAGTCACAGTATCTCTGTAGTGTAGTGGTTTATACATCTGCCAAACCAGTGAAGGATTCCTGATCCCTGATTCTTGTAGCAATCCCTTATGAGCAGGAGACCGGCTAATAGTAGCTATATACTGTATATGTATTTGTGTTAGAATGCTAAAGTTAGCTTTCTAATATACACAGAAAACATCTTGCTGACTTGGCTTGTTTACACTGGCTCATACTGAGCTGCCATAGTGATGCCCCTGTAATATGGTGGACTAGTATTGCCTATATTAACTCATCTCTGTGTTTGCTGTGGGTATTGGGCACTAGTTTGGGAGTTGTTTTGTGTATCACAATTGCTGTGAACCAGTGGTTGTTATGGGGTTGGATTAACTGAAGGCAGTGTATGTGATTGTACTGATACTCTGGTCTATTTATACCCAATACAAACACTGCTGTGATATTTTGTTTCTCTGTGGAGGTCAGTGCCTACTATGTGACACAGCCTAAAGGCAGAGTTGGTTTACTGAAGCTGGCGTGATTATCAGCCTTTTACTTACAGCCTTTGGGTCTTGGAGGACAACTGTTGTTTCCTGTTAAAGTTGTCGGCATAGTGAAGTGTGGCATAGCTTGGACTGTGTGTTGTATCCCTTTTGCAAGTGGGACACTGGACTATTTTGTCCCTTCATTTTTATGATCAGTGTACTAATAAATTATCTTTTAGAATTTTATTGGTCGTCGTCTTTTGCCTACGGCTGAGAAGGTTGGTCAGATCTAGAATCTGTGTGTGTTACAGTCCTTTCATAAACCCTTTAATAAAAGAATGGATGTCACTTGAAGCCAGAAGAGCTAGGCTTACTTGCATATACAGAAAATGTGACTTGCTATATCATAGACATCGCCACTCCACAACAATCTGACCATCTATCCGCCTCAGTACTACTGCAAATATAACCACTGCCATACCTATGTCATGAGAAGAATTTTATTTGATGATCAGAAAAAAAGAAAAAAAATGGCATAAAGTGTTATTCTTAATCACATTCTCCCTCCTCCACGTGCACTCCTCCACACTATTTTCCAACCACAGCTTAATTATCTGTACCACTCAGAGAAGTAGGACATCGTGTATTCCGGAAAATATTGCCATATAACGTGAAAAAACCATCTGCACCACAAAAATAACTGAAACTTGATATTTGCCATGATTCACACATACCCTTAAGTATAATACAAACCCTACATATATAAGAGAAATTTGACCTTAAATAGTTACCTTATAAGGAAGCTCTTAATATAACTTAGTAATGATAATTTCCATAAACACCAGGCTCATCAAAAGATATGAGTATTTTCACAGCAGATAATTTTTCCGTTGAATAAATGTCATAACGAAAGGTGTTGTTGTTAAAAAGGCTGTCGTAATGAGAATTACTTGGACTTATCCAATGAAGGTTTGTAGCTTATTTCAGAAGGGAGAAAATTAGTAGTTTTCGTTTCCCTCTTCATAATATCCTTCATATCTCTTTGATGCAACTGTTGATTATTCTGGACCTCAGATCAGGTTTTTCCATTAAAAATTCAACATTCAGAAACATTAACAAAGACGTTTTAAGGAAACCGATGAAAGACCAGATGAAGGTGGTTACCAAGCACAGTGCCTTTACATAACTGTTTACAAGGTCTGAGCATTGTTATAAAACATATTGAAATGACTATAACAAAGAAGTTCAGTCATAGTACCCACTAAAGTTTAACCTTTTCACTATCAGTGGTTGTTAATGGTCAGTTTCTACTCATTTTAGTATTGAAATCAAAAGAACATCACACATCACAGTTCTTTTTATTTTTTATTGAAGTTTTTCCATGGACTATTTGCACAATCTAAGCTTAGCTCATTTCCATTCATTGCGTGACTAAACAGTTTATCAGTTTACAGTATTAGTGCAAAAGTAGAAGAATAAGGACTCTAACTGTTTTTGTTATATAACTGACTGAAAATAGCAAAGTTCCCTTTTTTAAGATCACATTCTCGCTGAATTTTTTGGCGTTTAAACACAATCAAATAGCCTTCAGAGGATCTAGCACCAGCATCTTATTCTACTACTGTATTCTAAGAAAAGGAAAGGCCCATGCTAGTGGCAAGAATGGGATTGGATTTTATTTCAACTGAGTATTATCTCAACCAACTTTATGCAAAGAAAAAAAAAACAGACTTCAGAAAAGACATCTATTAAGTTCTTATTTATGTTTCGCATAATTAAGGGGTTTAAAAAATTATGTTTATAAAGAGAGAAATAAATCCACTTATGGCTATTCTAAAAACAAGTGTCAATACATTAAAGGCAGAATAAAACACTCTGGACACCAAAAAAAATGTAAGTTTACACCAGTAATATTATCTCTTCCAACTGGCAATATATAGTACTTTTACAAAATTAAAAGCTTAAGTATTAATATGTAAAAATGGCTTAAGATGGAGGCTGATTTTTCAGATTTGTAAAGTCACAGATTACACAGTCATGGTGAAAAAAATATTTCATAAAGAATGTTAACTGGCAATGTAGTTGACACATAACGCCTTCGCTACAATACTTTATACCACCCCTAATCACACCGATTGCCACATTTAATATGTATTATAATGTCCATTTTCTGCAAAATATTATTCTATTGTACTGGAAACTACAATATTTTGATACATGTAAAACTGTCATATAGGATATTAATGTAAAAGGTAAACATAATCAAAATTAAATGTAATATAAAAGAAAATGGAAGCAATATATGGATATTAAAATCATATCATGTACAAAATGATTTAAGAAACAAACCAGTGAACGCTTCATGTTCATAGTATCAGGTGCAGGTGTGTAACGTCCAGAGCCAGTAGTGACCAATACTGTAATACAGTAGTAGCATGCATTTCAACCTGAGTTTATCAAAAAAATATACAATGTCATCAGATACTAATAACATTAGCAAGTATTTAGATCGTTCATCTGGCCTGCTTATTCTTAAATGAATATCTAGCTCCCTCTAGTGGGCAAGACAAGAACAGTGTGTCAAGCTTATAGAACATCCTTTCTACTTCCCACCCACCCTTTCCTTAAAAAAAATACTGTGGAAAAAAAATGTATGGTATTATAACTTCTGTTCACAGACAAGTACAATCATAGCTCACAGACACACACTTGTTCAAAGCAGTGCACACAGACATCGCTATGTGTGGCAAAGTGACCAAAACATAAAGCAATAAAAAAGGGCACTGGATATCAGAACTACAGATAACCGAATTAAACGAGTTCCTTAGTTCTCACACAGTAGATACAAGCAGAGTAGATTAAGTAAATTAGTATCTTTACTTGTAATATGACCAAATTACATAGGAGGGTTTCATACTAACCATATTGACCAAACTATTTTTTTCCTACACCACTGTTCTCCCTTTTCGTTTCCTTGTATATAAATGTATCTTTACCCTAAACGTTATTTTGCAGTAATAGCAAAGTTTTTTGGGGGTTCCAGATTGAATTAATGATCACAATGTAAAACACACGGCAAAAAATATATTAAAAAAAACATTTCTTTTAAATAAATACAAGATAATAATTATAATAATGAAATCTTCATGAACACTGGCTAAACTAAAACTGCATTGTGCACTTTCAGCCCAATGACATGATTTTGCAACAAACCTGAGCAGCTAAGTCTAAAACAAACCTTCTATTTCTTTGTTCATGCAAAGTGTTGATGTTGACGTACCATTTGGTACTTTCTTTAAACTATTTCTTTGAAGGTTGTTCGATGTTAGGGCATTTGGGACTAATCACCATGGCTTTGAGGCCTCGTTCTTCTTGCAGAGGTACAAGGAAATGCAGTTTGGCTCCTAGTTAGTTGACTCAAAGAACATGAAATCCTGTATGCAAAATAAGGAAAAAGAAAACATTCATAAAAATGCTTAAAAATGCTTAAAAATGTAACGATGTAATGCTTAATCGTCTGTTAAAATGCATCAGCCAAAGCATATATAAAATTTGGACTGCCAATTTTCTAGAAAAGTAAAAACATATTAAAAGAATTTAGCAAACTCTTATTTCTATTAGTTGCAATTCAGGTGATTTTAAACCACATTTCCCACTAAATGAGGGCAAAGTTACACATTAAGTCAGTTGGTCAGTTGCTGGTTCCCTGTGTTGAAAATTACACCTAATCTGCAGCTCAAGAACTCTAAAACTACATCCTTTACAAAGCCTTAACATGACAGGTTAATATATCATATAATCATTTTGACTAAAAGGTAAGTGAAGGTTGAACTTACAATGAGAAAACATGCGCCGATCATCACAGCCTTGATTTTCACATCCAGGTCCATGGGAAACTGGATACCAAAGTTGTCTGAATCTGTGAATGCCTCCCTAAGAAGCCCTGTCCACTGCTTACTGATTTTCCCAATCTTGCTGATTTCATCCATTGTTAAAATCTGTGGAAAGAGTTGCAAAAGAAAACAAATTGCACACATGTGTTGCATTAGCGTAAAGGTCATTCCCTGGACTTGTTTGGTTTTACTGGAACAGGATCATCGAACAGCTCATAATTCGATTTTTTTTTTTTTTTTGCCCGCTGCCACAGAAATCTGAGATTTGTACGCTCCATAATGAGTTCAAAGCAGCTAGGGGATGGTAATATCATGCTTCAGTTACCCTTTCTTTGGATCTGGCAAAAGGCCTGTATCACTGACCCAAATCCCCTTCACAGCTCAATCTAATAAAACTAGCTGAGCCATGGAACAAAGCCTACACTATGCCACACAAGAGCATGCCCTGTGCAGTGGCTTCATCCAAGCCACGGGCTTGTGTTACTGGAAACACATTTCTCGCTTCAGAGCACGAGGAGGCTTCCTTTAAAAAAATAATGTCCAGTGGGTGTGAATGTAACCATGTCATGTTGTGTTTTCACAAGTTTCACGGATTTCTCTGTGTTTGGGTAAACCCACCTCAAAGTCAACATCTGGAAGGCAGCTCCATCCGCAGAAAGGCCCATGAATTTTCAGTACAGGTTCGTTGTGTTCGTTAGCAACAATAAATTTAGGGGAGAAGGGATGCCACTGTTGTATCACATAGCCCACTGTGTTGCCGGGGGGAGCCTGCACCTCCAGCTGAATGAAGCATTATTAAAGAACAGAGTTTCATTTCTAGTCAGCATTTAAAAAATACGTGTAAAAATCAAAGATGTGGTGCGAGGTGTAAACAATTTGGTGATCAAAGGGAAATACTGTAATTTAACATATACAAAGAGGATATGTCTAAACGTAGTTACGCTCACCTCTTGTAGACAACAAGGGAAGAAGCATGACATGCACTTAAGTGGTCTGGTGACAGTGATGATTTCTTGTCCAAAATTGTCAAGGATGTGGATGGTGAAGGAGCGCAGGGGACCGCAACACTGTCGACTCAGACAGTCGTTCTCCTCGACAGCGTAGAAGACGTTCTGGCCCATGACATTACGAACTTCATACTTATTATTGCTTTCAAAACCAATAAGAGCTGCATGGATTACAAATAAACCCAAAACAAAACACTGAACAACTGTTGCTAAAGACATCCTTAGAATATGCATGTAGTAAACTATTTACATACTATACCTTCAATCAACTCAACTTTCTGTTTGATGAGCAGTTGATCCACCTAGAAAACCACATAAGCAATGTTATTTTTTTTCATGTAACACTTGAGAGGAGCAGCTGTTGGTGGGGTAGTGTTATATATGCTGGCATAAACATAAATAACAGGTGCTGTATTATTTCTCCCTCTCCTCACCGCCACCCTGTCACAGGAAACAGCTCCCCCTCTCTGAGCCTGGTTCCAGGGGCGAACCTACTGTGGTGGCCTGGGGTGGCATGTGCAACCCTAAAATAATCTTTTGCCACCTCTAGTACCACCCAAGATTTGCATATGACAATTGTTTATTAAAATAAGCTATCATTAACACTTTGAGCCTAGCTTCAATTAACATTGAATATCAATTCTAAAATGAAATATACTGTATAATCCCCCCCTCATTAAAAATGGTTCAGCCCCTAACGCAAAACGGCTTTGTTTCTTGTTGTCAGTAGCAACCGACGGCGCATTTTTGACATTTTGTGTAAATTTAGACGTGTAACAATTTGATTGGGCGATCGTGGCTCAAGAGTTGGGAGTTCGCCTTGTAATCGGAAGGTTGCAGGTTCGAGCCCCGGCTCCGACAGTCTCGGTCGTTGTGTCCTTGGGCAAGACACTTCACCCGTTGCCTACTGGTGGTGGTCAGAGGGCCCGGTGGCGCCAGTGTCCGGCAGCCTCGCCTCTGTCAGTGCACCCCAGGGTGGCTGTGGCTACAATGTAGCTTGCTATCACCAGTGTGTGTGAATGGGTGGATGACTGGATGTGTAAAGCGCTTTGGGGTCCTTAGGGACTAGTAAAGCACTGTACAAATACAGGCCATTTACCATTTATTTCTAATAAGAAGAGTGTGAAACTTAAGTTAGACTTGTATTTCTAACTGATCCATCTCATATTGTGTAGTTTTCTGGATTGTATACTTATTGGGCTACATGCTTATTCATTACATAGGCTATACAGTACATAGAATTAAAATTCACATTTTTTAAGCAACTGAAATGTTTAATTATTTGGATGAAAGCCAATAAGAAAGATACAGATGATGTTTATATGAAACATGTGTATACTTAGTGCATTTGATGTATTTATCCATATATAGTACATATTACAGAAGGTAACACCTGCATATGTGTAAAGAAATGGCTTTGACTTTGCCACCTAATCTGATTTCCATGCCACCCTTATGCAAATCTAAGAAAACGTTTCTACATCTGCCCCTGCCTGGTTCTGCCAGAGGTTTCTTCCTATTAAAAGGAGTTTTCCTTCCTGCTGTCGCCAAGTGCTTGCTTATAGGGAGTTGTGTTATTTTGGGGGGGGGGGGGGACTTCAACCTTCATTGTTTTAATGAGTAGCCCTGGATCTCAGATAGAAATAATCAATAGAATAGAATAATTATAGCTCTGGATCAATCCATTCCTCCCAAAATATGATACCTCTTATCAAAAATGGTAGTAGGGTATTTTTCTCCCCTCTTTGGGTCATTCAAGCAGTAGATAAACTTCAAATCACTTGGCGCACACTCATTTTATGAGAGCGAGGCCAGCGAGCAGAAGAGACAGAGAGAGCGTTCCCATTACTGTGTTTGTCACTTTTGGCCTCTGGTGGTAACTAAGCTGGTACGTAAGAAGCTTTTTCTAAAACAAAAAAAGGATGAAGGCAATGAGGCGCAGGCGAGGCCAGAGGGATCAGAGAAAAGTTTTGTTGCTATAGCAGCAGAGTGAGGATGTGAGAGCCACTGTCTCATCTACAAACCTTTGCTAGCCAGTTAATCTAGACAGGTTTTTTCGCAGTTCAAATTTGTCAAACTTTAAATGGAGCTCTAGAAGCTGAGCAAAGCACTGGGAACAAACAGTCTAGCATATGAGTACCAATCTCTCTCTGATGACTTGATTTTTTTGTTCTGAAAGACAGCCTTTGATTTGATCAGAACAGCCTGGTCTCATATCTTTTACTAATTATAACAACTTACCCTCTGGAATAAACACATGCAGCGCATCTCACTTTTTATTTTAAGTGGATCAGTATACTTTTACCATGGACTTCATTATGTTCTTCTCAACTTTAATGAATGGACCTAAAACTGCAAGGAATGAAGAAAAAGACTGGTGGCTTCAATTAATTAGCAACTCTTCCCAACAGAGCTTATTCACAGGGCAGATGTTGACTTATCACAGCAAGCAAAAGCAGAAGTGTCACTATTAACAACAAGTGTAACAATCATAATGTGACAGCAAACCAGCTTGCACAGAATTCAGTCACTTTTTCTTTAATTGTTCACACTCTCCTACTGTGACATGTCAGAATGCCTGTGTGAACATCAGTGGCGATCATTATATGTGGGGTTGTTAGTTATGTCAGTTTGGTTAAGCATTTAATTTAAGCTATTTAATTTAGAGGAAATATTGTCAATACACAATGTTTTAATCTATGTAGTTATAAAGGATGAGTAAGTCAGGGTATGTTTCCATAGTTTTTTCCATAGTTTTCACTGCTTTGTGATTTTCTGCTGTGTCAGGTGGCTATTTAATATTAGGAACCAGAAGGAAGATAATATTGCTCATTATGTCTGCCCTTGAGTATCAATTTAGACTTTTGGCTATGCAGATTGCTCCATTTAGAGTCACTTGTACTTTACCTACCTGCGTCAGGTACTCTAATCCTGGGGGACAGCCTGGTATTCCCGGGCTGGGCACAGCATACATGTTCATACCGTCCAGAGGGAGTTGATGAGACCTGTTGATGAAGAGTGTTTAAAACTGAGAAATGGCGCCATCTTCTGCTTATGTATAATCACAGTCGTGAACAAATGCTGCTAAACCGAAGCAAATGGACAACGATCCGTATATTTTCGACATCTATCTAGTATTTTGAGGTCGATAGAAGAGCCTGGGGGCATCGCTGTGCTCTCTAAGCTCCAGTATATGCTTTTGTTAACCAACAGCGATGTAGTTATAGTCCACAGCGTGGGGGAGCGGCTGCAGACCTACATGGTGGGCGACACAGATATTCTTGGTTGGTTCTGGAAGTGACGAGCTTCTGACGGGGAGACACCAGCTGGAGAAATCCTCTTAGTCCGTTTGTTTACACATAGACAGCGGGCCTAAAGCCCGTGTGAGCCACACTGACCGTGTTCAAGCAAGCAGATCGAGTCAGCGCAGATTTTGTGACCGATCACGTTAAATATGTTTACTACCCGTGAATGTTTCGTCAGCTGGTACGGAGAGCGCACCCCGAGATTTGATCTGCCTACTTTGGGATTCAGACAGAGCCAGTCGTTCAAAGCGACGGGCTACAGTCAACACGAAAGTGTCTCTACACGCCCTCCGCAGTTCTAACTAGACGCGAGACATCCAGATTTTACAAGAGGGACAAAAAATACTCACCGATTTTAACCTGCTACTTAAAATAATAACGGGCCACTCCGGAACCAAACCAATGGAATAAAACTCTAATCTCATTGGTCGACGTGGTTGTACTTCCCATCTTCATGCACCAATGGCGATATGAGAGTATAGAAATGAACTCAGCAGAAGCAAATAGATTTGAGTAGAACTGAAAAAAATAGAGCAAATTAAAATAGGAATAAGTTGCACGATTAGAGCGTTTGCATTACACAAAAGCAAAACAAAACCAAAAATAGATAAGTATAATTGAAAAAGCCAACATTAATAGTTAATGCTATTTAATTTATTCATTATGCACACGTTAGCAGCATATCGGTTTTCCTGATATTTTCTTTTTCCATCCTCTTGATGTCACCATAAATACGAGGAAACGCAACACTGTGAAACGGTTTCAAGTATATCCTGTTACCTGTGCATGTTAATGTGTGGATTTTACAAAGTAATCTGCAATAAATTCCAAAGTTACGTCATATACACCAATATTAATGGTGCCTTCATAGAAAGCAACCCTTGCCATGTATGGTAATCACATCACATATGTGTGCTTTTGAACTGTCTGCTGATAATAAGCCGATAGTTTCTTCCGTCTTTAGCAAAACGCAAAAACCAACTTCCCCCCGAAAATGTAAATATTTGATTTGTAAGAGTAACATGACAGTTTTCTACTTTGCCTCAATCTATATTACATTTAAAAAATACAACAGCTTTTCCGGATCTTGGTCATATATGTCAATTTCGTTGCATCGTAATGGTCAAACTTTTTTTGAATGCAGACAAAATATGATCAGTGACAACAGTTTATCAGACCTGATCTCACACAGTGATTTCTACTACAGAACCTTTTTACAATCCCTTGTTTAACTGCGGTTAGTTTTAGCGTTGATTAAGCTCTCAGATGTTGTTTTTGTGTCTTCCTGTGTTTCAGTACTATGATACAATTGTTGTTTGATAATAAAGTTAATAGTCCAATGTCCAGAGGACTTTCAGATGTTAAAACCATATGCTGCCTCCTGCAAGCATGGATGGCATTTATTAAGACGTGATTGTTTCCTTAAGGGTAAGTACCCTGCAGTATATCTGGCTTTAAACTCACTCATTTGGCATTAATACCCTGATTATCTGTCTTTGGCTTAACTGCTTCTATTTTGAGAAACTTTTTTTTTTTTTTAACTAAAAAATCACTACACAGAAATAAGTCTATATTGTATTTTCTGATTATTATATTGTACTGAAACTGAGAATACGCATATGAACTCTAAAACATAAATTTAACATTTAAATTTATTTATTTTTCTATTTTAATTAAATTCTAATCTGCACACAAAATAGCAGAGTTGAGTGTAATGCATTACTGTACTGTACTGTATCACATTACATTTTTCAGTAATGTAACTTATTATTATGTAATTACTTGTGTTACAAAGTTTCTTGTTATCTACATGCTGGGTAGATATTTAAAAAAAGAAAAAGAAAAAAAATTCCTTTTATTTTTCGCACACTTGCGCTGCAATCAGCTGATTTCAGTTCCTGTTCCGGAGCAGGAAAATGGTGGAGCGGTTTACCACAGAGAATTTAACATTAGTTTTAGTTTAATTGAACGATGGTAAAGTGTAAACTGTCCAGAACAGAAACAACTGTTTTATCGTCCTAACACAACTTCCACTCTTTGGAAGCACCTGCACAGACGGCATGCTAACACAAAGCTAGCCAAGAACCCAGTGTGATTTGAAAGCTGAGTGCATGCCCAGCCCAGGAGCCAGAGGCTGATCTTTATCAGGTAACAAAGACAGTGATGAGCAGTCAGGCTTGAAGCCTCTGTTTGTGCCTGTTCATGTTTCTACAGTAGAAACACTGTGTCATTTGTTTTGAAGTCTCTTTGAGCTGGATTCATCTTTGCTTTTTGTTGTGGATTTTGTGTTCATACGTAAACACTAAAAGAAAGATTCTGTGTATGTTGGGGATTTTTGTTGGTGTGTGGGACTGAAGCCTAAGGTTTATATTGCTAACTGGTAATCATGTCACAGTGTGTTTTTGTCATTTTACAGAGTAACAAGAAAGTAATGCAACAAGTAGTGTAACGAATTGCTTTCTCCAGTGAGTAATTAAGTAACATACTGAACTGCTTTTAAGAGAAGTAATGCTTAGTGAGTAATTCATTACTTTTTTATTGAGTGCCAACCCCAACACTGGCAACGGGAACATAAAGTTGGGTTGTGTGGTCATGTCACCCAAGGCACTAACAATGATCGTGGATAGTATGACAGAGGGATGGTATGTTGACACCACTAGAGCTCTGAAGTTGTGGGATTTTGTTTCACAACTGATATACAAGACACCAGCCTGTGAAGGGAATCATCTTTACACCATCTCAGCAGATTGAAGCAGCCTCATTGCATTGTTTAAGGGAGGTCTCGGCTTACAGAGTGCTTTATTCCTTTCCCTCCGTATCAGTAACATCAAGATAATAGGCTGGCTGCCACTCCCTGAGCCTGGTTCTGCCTGAGCTTTTCTTCCTGGTTATAGGGAGATTTTTGTTTCCACTGTCGCCAAGTGTTTGCTCAAAGGGGCTCGTTTGATTGTTGGGGTGTTCTCTTTATTAGGATCTAGTAGGGTCTTTACCTTACAATTCAGAGCCATATATTTAAAAAAAAAACAACAACTTTGTAATACATACCACCTCAAAAGTCAGTGTTTGTACTGCTCTAATGTCTGTCCTTCCTCGACCTGATCTCCTAACTCCAACAAGTCTGGCTCATCTTCTACAATTTGAGTAAAATCCTTTCTGCTTTACCCTTCCCTGTGCTTCCTGAAGTATAGACATAGGTTGAAAATGTGAGGTAGTAAGTCTCGCTGTCCACTAGAAAGGACACTGAATATCAGTTTTGGTGCAGAAGAGAATTTCTGAAATTCTATTAAATTGAAAAGCAATTTGATTGTTAGCAATAGAAATTATAATGTCTGCAGAAAATTATCATTTAATCTCCCTGGAGGCCATAAAATGTGGAAACTGCATAATTTTTGTCATTTTCACGAAAGTCCATGTGCTCTGTTAACCAAGTCCCAACGAACGTGGCCAAGATGTCCTCTCCTGACAGTGGAGCACAACTTTTATAGATTGAACAGAGTCAGAGGAGAGGTCTCAGACTGAGGTCCTTCACACAGGAGAAAGATGAATTGACTTATAACAGTCGTGTGTAGGGCTGCTCGATTATGGCAAAAATGATAATCACGATTATTTTCACTGAAATTGAGATCTCGATTATTTGACGATATTTATTTAACAATAATGGCTTTAAAGATTGTCAAAAAATAATATAAAATAGTGTGCAAATACTGATTACAGTGCAAATGTTTGCAATATAAAAAATAAATGAAAAATGTAAACATCTATGTTTAGTGAACTTCAAAATACTGCATAATATTTGATCCACGTCTGACTCCGCGAACCCATAATGTTTCCACCAATGTTTCCTCAAATATTTCATGTGTCTGAGCGAACACACAAACTCCCTGAGCGGTCCCTTGGACCACTGTGAGCGACATCAGACGTGTGCACTGTGGTCACGCCAGCATCCAATCCATCCAAGTTACATGGTTTATTAAAATAATCAAATTACAGCATTTACATTTATGTTAGACTACTTTTAATTAACTGCTTTAGCCCACTTACAATGAAAATTTAAAAAATCCTGTTCATGATCTGTGTAGTATGTTAACACTATTGGACGTAAAAGTAACTTGAACTCCAATTTTGAAAACACAACTTTCTTTCTTTCTTTTTTTTTTTTTTCCCATAAAGCTCTGACTTGTATTATGAGTCTGTGGTCTGGGAGAGAGTCCTATAACTCTGTCTGTAAAATACAGTATATAATGACCAATGCTGGGCAATTAATTTTATAGTTACTACTTCAAAAAAGTAACTCAGTTTGGCAAACAACAAAGTTTTTTGCAGCTATTTTTTTTTTAATGCAGCCAAAGCGTTTTTTTAAATAAACATTTCAAACTATTTACAGAACAATCAGCTGTTCTGCATCAAATCTGATGCCACACAAATTATTTGTGCCACTCCAAAAAATCATTTCTGTCCACTATGAGATAAAAGAACAACAGCCTGATACCTGCAGGCCTGACAACAGGAGATGTATCACTCCTGTAACACCTGTAACATTCAGCAGCCGCCTCATTGTTCTGACACACAACAAAGCTATTGACTACACTACACACTAACTACACTACACTAACTTGTGCTAAACGTCTCAAATCTCTCACATCTCAAAATCGCCGTCACTCCTAAAACTTCCCCCCGTTTCTTAACAACTAGATGCCACGTTGCCATATCATTTTTTGATTGGTCGACATGGTACTTTTTTCGACCAATAGGAAAGGGTGGGGGGTTTTTTGGTTTTGTTTTTGCTCACAGGCGGAGAGCGCTTTCGAGCGTTTTCCTTATAAAACGCCGTTTTTACCGTTTCTTCCCGCAGTAAATATAAACAACGACAGTATTCAGGAAGAAAACCAAACATTGCATATATTTTTATCATAACTCTGGTTTTACGTGGCCTAGCAACACAATTTAAAAACTGGTATAAAGTCCACACTTTTTCTGTCAATTGTTCCGTCTGTCCTGCTCACATCTCCAATGGTTGTACACGTTGTCATTAATGTGGCTTCACTGCACATCAGCCACGCCGCTTTGCTAGCTAAAACACCGGTGTCGGCACATAAGGACCACCAAGAGCACCCATAAGGATGCTGTCATAGCCTGTCAACAACGTTGATTGGCTGCGTATATACGAATGTGAATCGCATTATTGGCTGGACTATAGGATAAGGTGGCATCGTTCTAATCCCATACAGGAGCAGCCAGTCACTTACTGACTAACACTGCAAAACAGAATTGTTAAAGTTTTAATTTTAATTTCAATTCAGGTTAGATTTTTTTTGTGCGCAACGCAGACTTTCTGTGCGCAGAGACCGTGCCAGCAGTGCGCAATTGCGCACGTGCGCAGCTTAGAGGGAACATTGGTTTCCACACCACTGAAGTCGTTTTACCTCTCTTTTCAACCAACAGCATTCTTTCTTCAGCAGCCATTATCCTCTCCTCTCCAAATAACTTCTGCTTAGCTTTCCGAGCTTCCCTCGGGTCCTCTTAATTGTTGTGACGCGTGTTCGAAACGCAGAGAGGTGCGCTCGATTTGCCACACGGAGCAGCGCGAGAGTAAAGCACGAGGGGGGTGCTAATAATCGGCTCAGTCATTTTTAATGATCATTGAAAACCCAGATCGTAATCGAGATTAAAATTCGATTAATTGAGCAGCCCTAGTCGTGTGAGTTGATTTTCTCGCCCTGTTTTAAGATCTATTAGAATATCAAACTACTATGCATGAATTTGTTAAGTCCAAATAAGTCAGCCTTCATTTCCTTATACTGTATTTTACTATGAAAATGGCTGCACTGTTTTGAAATATTTGCAGTGTTGATGAAAATACGGTATATAAGGACAAAACAGACTTTATACAGTTCTAATAATTTTGCAAGTCAATATTTGGTATGGCCGCCTTTAAGTAGTCTTCAGGAATAGTTGGCCAGGCTTACTGAAGGACATTCAAAGCTCTTCTTTGGATGTTTCTGCCTTTTGTTCTGTTCTGTCAAGATGATCTCACACTGCTTCAATAATGTTGAGTTTTGTGGAGGGTAATCCATCACTGACAGTGTTCAATTGTCTGTGCTTTTACTTAATTGGCACCAAGTTTGGGATCACAGTCATCCTTTACAGATAGTATTGCATGGTTAATCATAATGTGATGGTACTTTTTTGTGTTGATCATTTCTCAATATTCCGAACATCGAACACCTCTACTGTGTTTTACAGTGTGGTTTCATGGCTATACACTCACTGTTGCACCGCTCTCCTGACCTGTAATGTACATACTGACAACAATTTGAACCAACAGTTTCAAATTTGGAGTCACGTTCTTAAAATCTGGTTTTGTTCATAAATTCTCAGTCCAGTTCCCGTGTAATCTTCTTTTCTCCTTCTTTTCTTCCTATCTCTTAAGGATAGGATTTTAAGATACTGTTCTGATGTAGATACTTTTGTTTTAGCCATGTCTTGTTTTGTCAAACTCTGAACATATGTCATACTTACAGTGAAACTCAATAATCCAAGACATGCAGGAATAACCAAAAAAATTTGGCTTGGTTTCCTAGACATGGATTAATCCCAGACCTAGATTATTAAAAGCTTTTTCTTAGTCATGTTTTTAACCATCCTTTAAAACTAGGTTTAGGTTCACTTATACAATCTTAAGCTGCAAAGCACTGGTGTTTCAAAACCTCGAGACTCAATTTCTACAAATATAGTAGAAAACCCTCCCTGTGCACTTGAACTTTGAGTGTATCAATGTGCCTTGCATCCACTGGAGAGCAGTATTGAGCTAATGATGCCCGGCCTCATTGGTATTAGTAAGAAGACTAATGCAGAAATTGCTTTTTCATTGTAAAAAAAAAAGAAAAGATATTTTTGTACTTACAAACACACACACACGCACAAAAAACATTTTCTCTGTTACAAATGACATGACGTCGTTGGGTCGAGTATGCTTATTTGTGAATACAAATTACCTGATTTCCTCAAGCGCTACTGATTTCTCCAAGAAACACTAATGAGAACAAATGATGACTCACGCACAGATCTGCTGACACTTCAGGCGCAAACACCTAAAAACATGTTTTAATTGATTCACGTTACGGCGATTGCTGACCTGATGTAACCTAAAAAACGCTGAATCTACAGGCTGCTTTGTGTTTTCTCTGTTCTGTAAATAAATGTTTTGCTATAAAACCTAAATATTCATTATTTCCCCCCCAACAGCTATACATTTAGCATAAGTTTGTAGACCCTGGATCTAATGTGAAATAAAGCAGACTTATTTGTAGCATCGGTGATCCCGTTTATCATCCCAGCTGCCCAAACAGAGCGCTGAAACTTCTTCATCAGTGTGATCAAAACATACTAATGCTTTGCCTCTGAAATGGTGGCATTCTTTACTCCCATTTAAATAAACAGACAGTCAGGGGTCTTTGAAACCCAGTCAGATTGTGCTTCTGACTTCCAGAGCCGAGTTACTCCCACCAGGGAATGATATGCATGTTTGTGTACATGTGTGTGTGTGTGCGTACCAGTTGTACACCCTTTGCTCTTGACATTCCTACCTGTTCTACAATTCTTCTGTGTGTTTGTGTTTTGTTTTTTTTATGTGAAGGTGGTGCTCTTTATCCGCATGGGTAATCTTTCGTGCACTCCTAACGAGGTTGTCAGATTCACCGCATAATGAGGAGCCTAAAGATAAATGTAAAAATGCCTCCATTACACCGCTTTCATCCTCTTGTTCATTAGGTTAGCATAAGGTTACAATACATTACTCCAGTCCCAATGTCCCGCACACAAAATTGCATGTGTCACCGAAGAGGCTGTGTTTTAGTTTGCTATGATAATGTTCATTCAGGCACACAAGAGCACAAACACATGCATTGTTCCGCACTTAAACTAAGACCTTTGCTGAACCTCGACATAACGCTGGTTCTCGATCTCTAAATCTCTCTTTCTTTTTTTTGCCTTGTTATGTTCTGAACACTGGCCTTTAAATTGGTCACAACAAGGTTTTTTTTTTGTCTAGCATGAAATGTCTATAATTCACACCCTCAAACAAACAAACCCCCCAAAAATACAGATTTATTTTGTACATTTATTGTCCAAGAACGCTGCTTTTGTTATTCCATCGCTGTCTCTTCACCTCTGCCCATCCCTCACCTCCCTCCCTCTCTTTATTTCTCCCATTTCTGCACCCCTGTCAAGTGCTTTGTTTGCTGTGACTTTCCATGTGGTTATCTGAGCGGAGACAGTATGCCTCACCCTGGCACAGGACCTCAGTTTCCACGGCAACTTTATAATTGTTTTGGATGTGTTCCAAACGCGACTGGATACCGAGGCATTATTGATGTCAAAAGAAACATGTATGAAATGAGGAGATGTGGAGGCGTCCATATGGTTCTGTACACAGCCTCATGCAAAGCCATTTACCCGTTTTTCAATGGGAGTTTTGTGATATCACTGAATAGATCCCACATGTGTCGCATGATATTTCATAATTTTGATCTCTCTGTATCACAAAGGAATAATAGCACGCAATGCAACCCACTGAACTGTGCAGTATTTTCCCCATTCATGTCATTAAGTCATTGTCGCAGTATGCACAACTGGGTTGAGTTTGGTGACCTTACTGAATACAATGTGTCCATCACGATGTTGATTTTTTTTTTTTTAAATTTGAATTGTGAAAATGAGAACTAACTCCATCTGAACTCGTGAAAGAAAAAGAAAAAGAAAAATCGGCGCCAAGAAAAGCTTTTCCAGTTACCATAAAATATGTCACTGCTGGCCTCATTCACTTCAAGTAGTCTTTGTTTTGACAGGAGAGGTGTATGAGTTATTCCAGCGCTTGTCACCGTAACCATATTGTGACCCCTCCACCCCCATCCCCCATCAACTCTGTCTCTCTCATACGCACACACACACGCTTCCTCGCAGCACCTCTGAGCCACGAGCCGTGGCCACATTAACCACTGCGCTGCAACACTCATTAAAATAACATATAGTGTCAACAGCAGTGTGGCCCCAAGTGGAATCCAAAATGCACCATCCCAACTCACAAATCCACCGACTTGTCTGTACATTAGGGAACCTCTCGCCAAGCAGCAGGTTTGCTTCTTACACTTGCTTATGAAACGGACTCTCTCTGTGCCGTTGTGGCGCAGAATATGTGGCAAAAACCAACCGAAATAAGGCCCTGACTGATCTTTTTTCTCTGATCTCAGGCCTCTCTTCCCTCCGCTTAATTTATGACCTGTGAGGAGGAACCCAGGGAGTGAGAAGTGAGTGAGACTGGTGTGAAAGCCTTGAATAGAGCAGGGGCAACAGGCCCTCCAAATAACACAAAAGAGGCACCACAGCTGTTTGGAGGCAACACAAGCCTTCGTGAGGCACTGTCCTCTCTACTGAGCTCCGAGACTGGCACTCATGCTGACTTTGAAAGCTCTGTCCCAGTACTGTAATGTTATGTCTGTGGAGAGAAAACCTTCCAAGATGATGTGCATGTGAAATTTAAAGTTTAAACGCTGGCAAAGAATTTTATCAAAAGACTATTTTGTTGATATAAAACCCATCTTTTTTCCCTTTTTTTTGAAATGATTATTTGCGTTGAACTGGCATTTCCCATACTGGCTCTTAATGTGGTGCTAGCAACTGAGCAAACAGAGCAAAGGAGCGAAATGTAAATAAAGTGGAGAAAGGAATGAAACACACTCTATATTTTATTGCGCATTGAAACAGCCAAGACGAAGGAAAGAAAAACACCACAACAGCCGATCATCTTTACAGAGGGCTGGACCACTGGAGGACCCCGCTGAGCCCCAGGAAAGTGTCACCAGCCTTCGTGAGCTTGCTGTCAAGTGCCGGTTACTGACTGTCAACTGCAGCTAAAAATGATTTTGGATTCAGGGGTTAGAAGTTCAGCATACTGTTTTCTTCCCTTGACTGAGGGGGAAAATGCTGTCACTATTGCTTGGCCTATAATAATTTATTCTCCCCTGTCCAAAACTCAGTTGGCTCCCAGTTCCCACGTCTGCTTCTTAGTTTTCCACTCGCACCCATTAACTAGCCATATGCAGGCCGCGTGTGAACTTTCTGGACGATGGCAGCTTTTTGTATAACTTAATTGCAGGCCGTATTCATCATCATGATGGTGTTGGCGGAGGCATATTGTAAAATTGCATCTAGCTGCACTTTCATTTGTGACTTTCCGTTGAGCAAATAATAGAACATTGACTAAATGACCCATTAAGGTAACTTGCGAATAACTGGAGACTTTGGACTTCAATATTAAACCTCAGGTACAAAAATGGATACAAAAGAGCTCAGCCCTCTCTCGCTCGCTCTCATTCCCAACCATCCACACAGAGAGTATCCGGAGCCATCTGCAGACCACGATCCATCCCCAAACACTGGGGATCACAAAGGTGTTATTTTTCAAAGCTGGCCCTGTCCACCTCCTGCCGAGGGTGTGCGGCTGCGGTTCAAGGGAAGGTGGGAAACTTCTGAGGCCCTGTTCCCCTTGTATCCCCCTCCCTGTCGCCTGCCTCCTCATGGGCAGCCCTTTGAGGGTGTCATAACTGCAGCCTGTATAACATGGGTTACTGCTGACGGCGGTTGGTCACAGTTGATGAAGCCTTTAAAGCAGCCTCCCCTCTCATGGTTTCTGTTAAAATTCTGGAGAGCAGGACCAAGGCCTGGCTCCCAGACAATTACAGACATAGGAATGGGAGGACTCTGGAGCAAAGTCGGCCTGCATTTTAACTCATGATGGGTAGAGGGTGCTCCAAGTCCATATTTCACCAGAATATTGTTCACTGTATTGCAAACCCTTCACTACCGGCTTCTCTTCCCCTTGCAAAAAAAAATAAATTAAATCATCCTCACCGTTTTATTTCTGTGCCCTTGTGCTTAAAAGTTGTCAACATAAAATGAGTCTGCTGTGTTTCGGGCCACGCAGCAGTGTCCACTTCACAAAACTAAGGGAGGAAAAACATGCGTATAGACTATAAAATATGCTGTAAATGGACAAAGCTGCCGAACGTGCAGCTGTTGTGATGCCATCCTGTTGTCTGGCGGGTTGGGGGAGGGTGTATGCAAGGTAGAAATGGGACAGAAAGCCATGACAGTATGGTGGTAATAGCATGAGAGGGTTCGCAGCACCTGGTACTCACCTCTTTCTCCAGAGGGTCCCTGTGGACATGGTTTCCTGCTGGCACACCGTAAAACTTGATTGTGGAAAACACCATCACGCTGAGGCTGATAAAAGAAAAAAATAGCGCGTGTTTTTATTTTCAAATTTTGGTTGTAACAGCAGACAGGGAAATAAATTGTTTTGCAAATGTAGTTATTATTTTTATGTTTGTTTTTTTTCTCCCCAAACCCTTGTTGAATTTTGACATGTAAAAACTTTTATAAAACATTAACCATTTTCTTACAGTATAGCTTAAGGCTTGCTAATGACAAATATACATTTTTTTCTAAATACAAAACATATACTTTAAATTATTGTTTCTTTCTGTCAGTCTTAAAAAAAACTTTGCACATAATAGTGTAAACTTTAGTCAAGGTTTAAATATTTTTTACATTTAAAAAAAGCAATTTAGTTTTGAAAAAAAAAAGATATATCAGAAAAATAATCTTAATGCTGTTAATGATAATACTTACTATTTAAGAAAATTCATAAGAAAGTTCATTTTCGATGGAATGCTTAGCAAAAAACAAACAAACCAACTTTTAATTTGAATTATATTTTGTAATTATTATTTTAAAGGTTTCATGTTTTACATTTTGCAAGTTTTTTTAATATAAAAACATTGGTGAAGTTTTATATTAAATTTGAAAAATTGAAATAAATGTCAATTATTATATCTTTGCTGAATAAAAATTAAAAAACAACTTATAGGGGTTAATATGCTAAGGATAACACGCCAGTACTGAATGCTAAATGAGAAACGGCTCCGTGCCTACAGTGAGTCTACTGTTTCTGCACGGCTTAGGGAGCGTGTTGAACCTGGTCAGGCCAGACAGATACAGTGAGGTGGCCACATTGCCCTGTGTGAGTCAGTGTCAGTGCAAAGTGCAAAGGCCAGTGCGGTTCAGGACTCCTCCTCAGGCTGTGCACTGTGAGCTACAGCATGTGGACGACGTGCACAGAGTGGACCTGAGGAGGCTCGGCGCTGCACAATGCTCCTCTGTTCTTTGTGCTGTACTTCTATCTCACTGCCTCCCTGTCTTGCTCTTTCTGTGCTGCAGACACACATGCACACACACACACACACACACACACACTTGCATGCACACTGAAGAGTTCTCTCCACACAGTTGGAAAGACAGGGGTCACTGACTGGATGCTCCCGCCTGAGTACTTCAGTGCAGCTCTTCTCTGAGACATACACATATGCGCGCACACACACACATTCTGTTAATGTCTTTTTCCATGCAGGCACCCCATACAAAGCTTCAGTGGTGTCATAGTTTGCTTTTCTCTGACAAAAGCTACCATTAATTGGATGGTTTTTTAAAAAAAAATATTATTATTATTATTCATTTTATAATCAGGAACAACTGTTTCACAAATGCATTCTTACACTTGAGGTAATTCTGGCTCCTTCAGTGCTAAAAAAGAATAATCATGGCAGTTAATTGTTTTTAATAGTGCGTCTCAGCAAATCATCCATAAATTTTATTGAAGACTTTTTTTTTGTGTATGAGGGGAAAAAAGCAAGAAAAGAGTTCTTGCTTTCTAAATTTAATCAAAATGTGATGAGATCGAGTCATTCTCCATGATATTCTCCGACTGTACATGGGCTGGAAGGACGTTCTGTGTTAAAACCAGCGCAGCACTGTGATCAGATACGGCGTGCTTTCGACCCCATAGCAAAGCAGCCGTCAGCCTGGAATCTTACTTTGCCATCGCTATAAAATGAGTCACTTCTTTGTGAGATCCATTTTATTTTTATTTCACATAAGTGGAACTATTAAAGTTCAGAGAAATTAAAACCAGATATACAACATATTTGAAAACAAGGCTTTCGGAGAGAAATGGTATTTCATTAGTCTTGTAAGGGATGCCCTGCAGTGATTAGCTGGAAACCCTATAAAGGCGCAAAAGTTTACTTTATTACAGGGCAGACTTTTCACATTATGGCAAACAGAAATAAGTTGCAATAAAAATAATGTTTAACCAAAACAAACAGAATGTATGGAGGAATTGATTCAATTATGCACGAGTAATTGACTCGACTCTGTCGAAGCATTCGCTTTTTTTAAACTGATGGATTCGTGTCAGCAGATGATTCAATCGACAACCTTTCAATCCTCCTCTGTATTAAATACCGCCATATCGCTGTAGCATCGATCAAAAACTCAGTAATCCTGCGGCCGTTAATCATTTGTGTCAAAATCAGAGAAACATGACCCGAGCACGCAGTGTGTGCGGGAGAGCGGAGGAAGCGGAATGCGCGAGGAACAGGGAGGTTGATCCCTCTGCCGCTTTGACGTCAGGCATCCATCTACTGGTGTTATTCCTTAATCTGATTCACTTGGCTGCTCAGCAGACCAGTGTTGCCTGTTGGAAGGGTTTCATGTGTGTGATGGATGCTATTGTCAAAAATGCCAAGGTCAATATGCGACACAGCGGCGAAAAAAAAGAAGAATTTCTTATTTCAAAAGTGCTTCCCATGTATCATCATCTCTGCAATCTGACCTTGCTTCCCTCTGTAATAACATTCAGAGGGAGGACAACTGCTGGGTGCATGCTCATGGGTTGGCGCTGATCTTTAAAACGGGTCACGGAGCTGAAGGGAAGAGGCCCGTGTCACTCATGACAGTATGCAGGCATATTACTTACACTAAGACAGAGTTGGTAATGGAGCTGTACTCTCTGTATGCTGGGTGACAATTATGTCTTGATTTGGGAATCTTAACAGAGGGGCCACTGTTTGACTGCTCGCTTTCTGCGCGAGAGCAATTAGCTGATATCGAGGCACAACATCAGATCGTCACGTAAACAGATTTAGAGTAACGAAGCGGCAATTTTGGGAAATGATGAACAGTCGAGGTGAACTTGTCGCACAAACAGGTGAGAAATGCAGCGCAACAATTTGTTGGTTTGATTGACAGTGTCATCTTTGCTTACTTTTACCCCGTATTATGCCTCATGTAACTGCTAAAACTTAATGATATCACCTGCAGTATTACCACGTGAGGCAGTGAAAGACTTTTAATGACATGAATTGTGTGGAAGTGGAATTTTCCTTTAGATACAATATTCCAGTGGCTTAATTAAATCCCCACACAGACATTTTATGCGCATGCAAAAGTATTTTTGAACTTTTTCATCCATTTTTAGTTCGTCTCGCACTGATTTGCTCTCAAACTGGTTGTGATGGCACAAAATCAAACCCCCTAAATGCATCAAAAGTGATAAATTTGAATTCTCTTTAGTTCCTCCTGCACAGAGAAAGTCAAAGTGAATAAAGTGAGCTAAACACATTTTGATTGCATGTTTGACTTTAAGTTATTAAACCCACTGTGCTATTTCTATCCCGTCATGTAGTATTTCCCTCACCGCTCAGTTAATAGCTTTATACAACTTTTAATTGGACTGTCTGATAAGTAGAACAACATTACGCATTCAGTTGGAAAAAGCTGCTATCGCCAAACAAGGTGGACATCACACCATCCAATCCCCTCCTTCCTCTAAGCGATGTAAGGAAATGGCTGCTAACCCAAGTGGCGTTTCCCCACTGAGCCCTCATCTCCGACTGTCCACTGACTCAACGCTCCCACAGGGGATACTGACCTCCTCAGCCACCTGGGGAAGACCCCCCTACACACTGTTAAATATGCTCACAGAAGGGAACCAGGGAGGAGAAAATCACATTGTTAAGACTCTACACCAGACACGCTGCCTCCTCTCTGTCCGGCTTCCTTTTTCTCTAAGGCCAGGAAATAAGAAATACCCCTAGTCTTGGAAAATGACTTCAATTAACCATAATGTTAATCACTATTGCTCAGAACAAAAGTCAAGCTGAGAAATCCCTTGATGGAAATTGTTATAATTGCCCTAACAACGGGGATGAATATTTCTCCCTGCTTAATTACATGTGACTTAATATTTAAATATACCATTTGCGGGATTTAAAGTATCTTAATCACATCCATTAATTTTAAATATCTAGCATTTGGAGTGGCGGGGGAGCAGACAAACACCTTTTACAGTGTGACTGGTTACATGTGGCAGGTAACGTTAGCAGAATGTCAGGTATGCATTATGCACGAGGCGCCGCTGACAGGGCCTGTATACCTCGACAAGAACAGGTAATTGTGCTTTCCTCTTACAGTGGGAGGCACAGAGTGAGCTGTGTAACAGGCTGACTTGTAGCTCTGACCCATCCGTCGTAAACAATGGCACCTTTCATGCGACTTAGATTGAATTTCAACAACCATGATATAAGGGACCGAGCATATTTACTGTGTAACAAAAATATGTCCTTTTAATAAGCTGTACAATTGCTGATTGGAGAATTTAGTGCTTAAACAATTAGCTGAAGTTGGCATGATGCCCACATTTTTGATAATAATTGAAGTCAACATAGGCTAGCTTGAGCCTTTTTTCCACATTTTAGACTGCTATTTAAAGAACTCGGAGACTATTAGGCATTTCAAACCATATTACTCCTTAAGCGGTTAACTAATTTACTTAAAGATCAATCAGCCTTGATGTCTACAAGGGTTAACTTAAGAAGAAACAGCGCAGCACTGTTTATCCAATGTTCATTCCCTCCTCTGCTCTCACTGTGGTCATATAGGAACTCGTGACATGACTCCTTGAGGATCAGGGGTGGCAACCCCAGTATCCTGGCCAGCAGCCAACTGTGGCCTTTCCAATCTGGCCACCTAAATCACCACCTCATCTAATTGGCTAAATCACCCGCTGTTCACAAACCCTCATTGCTGTGCGGCAAAGGCCTTCTGAGGATTCAGATGATGTTTGCAAACTGTTAGTGTTGTGTTTGGTCAGTGTTCAGAGACGCTTCCAGTAGTCTGAAACACAAGGCTCTCAAGTTCTAGAGTAAAACTACATTTTTTTTCTCTCCATTTTTATGTTTGAAATTTGACTGCGAGAATAAGTTTTTGAGTTTCAGAGCAATTACTGCAATGCACACAAATCAACGCGACACTGGGACGCAGCGTTTCCACCATGCTGTCACTTATCGAGAGTTTACAATAAGCTGAAATGCTGTGGGGCTAGCGAACACACAGAAACACAAAGAGACGCGCGCACGCATCGACAGACAACTGTGTACACACACACAAGTTAAGCAGGCCTTTGGGTCACGCAGTGTGAGCGAAAAACAGAGAGTGGGAGTGAGCGAGCAGCTGCAGGAGCCATGGGGTGGGTTGGGCCTTACGGCGAGCAGCAAGGGGCTGGGGGAAGCTTAGGGGATGGAAGAGGCTGAGGAGGCTGGGGAGGGCTGCAGGGAGACCCAGAGCTAGCGGCCGCCTGTTTAATTGGAGCTCATTTACACAGCAGTGGAGCAGGAGACACCTGAAGGGCCTTCCCTGCCTTATCAGCTAAATGGCTCTCACTCCCCCTATTCCACAAGTCAGATTTCACTTCTTGTTTATTCACGTGTCTCTCTTTCTCAGAATCTTATTTCTACTTATGATATTTCTGCAGCTCTAGGTCTGCTAAACTTTGTCTTCTCATATATTATTCTGTGATTTAAAAGATAAAATATAGGATAAAAATATAGGAATGTTCTTTTGTATGCATACAACTTATTTACATGAATTTTATACAATCCATTCCTTTTATATAGTATCCTTCTATAACATAATTAAATCAATTTGTGTTGATAGCGATACCACCATAACACCTTCCTGTATTTTTAAAACGAAGGTAGAGGATGGTAAGGTGGAAAACAGGAGGAAGCAGAGAACGAGAGTATGATGAGGAGGAACAGGGGAAGAGGAGCCAAAAGAAGGAACAACTTACTGTAATCATAGTCATGTTCAATCAGACACCTGCTATTAAGTTGATAAATACACTTTTCCCAGTGTGAGTCCGGATACACTGAGTACCCCTAAGGCACTGTTCTGCTCTTTAACTACCTACTCTGCCTGGCTTCTTCACTCAACCCCTGACTCTCTTCCCATTAACTCACATTTCACCCAGTCTCACAAGATGTCCCGAAATTCATTCCTTATAGGGCACTATATGATTGACTAAATGTAGTTCTCAACAGTGGGACACAGAACAGATTTGGTGAGTGGTTTTTCTGGCTTTTGGGGAGTGAAAAGGTAGGGAGTTGGGAACATTTTTGCTCCATTAGTAAGTACTATTTTGTCCTTTTTCCCTTTGTGCTTACAGTAATAAGAAAAAATGGGAGCAGAACGTGTGTATGTGTGTGTTTTGTGTGTATGCATGTGTGTGTGTCACAGGGAGGAGGCGGGTGTATGGAGAGGTGGTTGTGCTTGAGTCAGGGAGGGTGCACAGACAAAGCTTCTTGCCTCCTTAATCTCTTGTCTCGCCTTTTCAGCTCCCGTCGGTGCCCACATGCTGGTGACGGGGCCAAAAGGATGCCTCCTGTTGAGAATCTTACTCAGCACGGTGTCATGGCCGCCACAACACCTGATAAACATTAAGTACAGGCTGTGATGCCTAAGTGTTATTATTTTTGTTTATTTATTTTATATCTCCTTAGTATTACGGTCTCCTCAGCTTGTCTTTTTTTCTAGCAAGAAAAGGGAAACATAGATGTTTTTAAGGTAACTTTTTTTCTAGACCAGAAAAGCAGGAAAACTGTATTTCTTATCCCAGGTTCCAGATTTAACACAACTCAGTAAGCCAGATAACTTCTTTACTATGTTGTGTGTACTATTTTAGGGAAATTAGTGTTAAATATGAGGTGTACTCCACCAGGGTAAAAGTTACTTCTTCTTTTTTTCTTCAAAATATAAAATGTATGTTCCTGTAATTTAGGATAAAAAAATACTACTTGACTCTCTAGGTACAACAAAAATGAAATACACTCTTTTTTTCTTACCCTCTCACTCGATAACTCTCCATTTCTCCAGTCAGCACGCAAAACTATAAGCAGACTAATACACTGCTCTTGTCATAAAGCTGTTTTTACATGGAAATACATAAAATTACAGGACATGTTTAATTTATGTAACAGTGTTGTGTGAGTGAAATGGACAGGAAGGAGGGCACTGGAGACACAAGATAAATATATCCTGTAAATAATATGTGAATGGGGAAGAAAGGTGAGACTGGCTGCTCAGAGTATTTCAGAAACTGCTGATCTACTGCTGATCTCTACAGTTTACAAGGAATCGTCTGAAAATAAAATACCCAGCGAGTGGCAGTTCTTAGGTGAAAATGTCTTGTTGATTCTAGAGGTCAAAGAAGAATGGTCTGACTGCTTTGAGCTTAACGGAAGGCAGTAACTCAAATAAGCGCTCGTTACAACCAAGGTATGCAGACGAGAATCTCTGAACACATAGTACTTCAAACCTTGAAGCGAATGGGCTGCAGCAGCAGAAGACCACACCGAGTGTCACTCCCGCCAGCTAAGAACAGGAATCTGAAGCAACAGTTCATGCAAGCTCGCCAAACTGGTCAATAGATGATAGGAAAAGCAGCATTCAGATGGTACAGGCAGAGTATTGCATCAACAACATGAAAGCATGGATCCATCATGCCTTGTAGAAGCAGGTCAGGCTGGTTCTGGTGTAATGGTGTGGGGGATATTTTCTTGGTACACTTTGGACCTCTTAGTAGCAACTGAGCATTGTTTACAAACCACAGACTACTTGAGCACTTCTGCTGCTTCCAGCAGGATAGGGGACGATGTCACAAGCTCAAATCGTTAAACTGGCTTCTTGACCACGACAGTGAGTTCACAGTATTCAAATGGCTCCACATGTTGTGGAATGGGACATTGGATCATGGATGGACAATTTTTTAGCAACTGTATAATGCTCTGATATCAGTTTGGTCCAAGTTCTCTGACAAATGTCTCCAGCACCTTGAAACCTTGAAACGCAAAAGGAGGTGCAATCTGGTACTAACAAGGGGTATGAAATACAAGGGGCAGTAAGTGTATATATATATATAAAAACCCAAAGATGCACTCTGTTACTGTGTTTCTATCATTGCCATACCCCCTGAGTCACTGCCTCTGGCATGATCACACGCCACGGGGATGTGGTAAGTACATCAAAGACTATCTGATCAATAATAAGCCTCTAAGTTCTTCTGTTTGCTGTGATTTTGTCTACATAAAATTCACAAAAATAATCTTGAACCACATTCTTTTGTTTACGGAGTAAATAGGGTAATAAACGTCATATAACAATATTTTTTTAAGTGTTCAAACTCCTTGCACCAATATTATGAATGTTCAAAAGAATGAAGAAAACAAACTTGTGGAAACAGCATGGTTAAAAGCTAGACATTATTGAAATCAAAACTTGCTTTGAAACCTGAATATCCTGTGTACACTATCCCAGAAATGTTTTCCTTAAGTTCCTTTGAGCCTTAAAAGAAAATTCATAACAGTGTGGTCAAAGTTCAAAACCATCTCCTGCTTGAACATCTGAAAAAAAAGGCATAACATACAATTCCTCTCTAAAAATCACACATGTCACTGATTGAGTTGCAAACTGGCTGGGATGAGTTGCGTCTGGAGGCACCAGAGGGGGGTCCTTCTCCATCTTTCTCTTCCATCCCTTTCCCTTCCTCTATCTATCTATCGGTTGAGTGGAATTCATCATCTGTTGTGAGGACGCGGCACATGATAAGCATACAAGCAGGCGAATCGGGCCGGTGTATCACTGGGAGTGAATGAACGACCTCATGTTGACCCGGCCAAGGGAGGAAAACACATGTTCTGCTGGTCTTGGCTGGCTGGCTACCTGCAGAGAGGGTTGGGAATTCCTGCAGCAGGAGGGATGAGGGGATGGAGACATGGACGACGTGGAGGAGGAGGAGGAGGAGGAGGCGAAAGAGACCCTGTCTCCATGTGTCTACTCTGCCCTAACATTAACTTGGAGATGATGTTGGCATATTGTCCTTTTGTCAAACATGGCAAAAGTATCTTGTTGGAACGGCTACATGATTTCGGGTGTCCTTTTAGATCAGTTTCATGGAAGAAGGAGTCACGTTAACAGAGGGAGGGTAAACAAAACATGGATGGAAGTTTGGCACATTGTAATACTGGTACATTAAACCTGTTAGGGGAGCAACGTGTGAATGTGTTAACCTCTGAAACAATTGAAGACTAATATACAATTAACATGTGGTTACAAGCCTGGTAAGCTCTTGTAGACCCTGCTCATGCACACAGCAAATCCTGTGCTTCCTGCTATGAGCTCAGCCAGCTCCATGGCTACGAACTTTTTTTTCTTTTTTTTTTAATTACGTGCAAAGCATTTTTCCACTTTTAAATCTGCAGGGGTATCTGAACTCTTTGTCCACCATTTCCTCAATTCAGAGACACTTTTTTTTTTGTTCTTCCACCCGTGTTTCAGTGAAATGCAGCTCTGGAATTCATTAACGCTTAAGATGTGTGCGTGTGTGTGTGCACATTGATTTGTGTGTTCAAGATGGAGTAGTCAACACACTTTATAAGTATGTGTGCAGATGCAAAAGTGTATACCTTGCTTGATATGAGTTTGCATTACATGCATATAGAATAGTTTGTATGTATATTTTGGCCATTCTGCCATGTTTCAGCACTAGACTGTCACAAACTGAGAATGGACTGTGGCCTGATGTCTGGACTTGAAGTTTGAGAATGTTTAAAATGGTATGTGTGGCAGTGGAGGTATGGATGGCTTCAGAAGGGCGTGGTCACTGGATAAAGAGAACGATTCCTGTTACTGGGGTGTGGGATGAAGGGCGGAAAAGGGGTTGGTAAGGGGGTTGTTGGAGGCGGTCCACATCGCCCCTTTATTTACTTTGACCCCAGGTCTGCAGGAGGCCCAGGGAGGGCACATGCCAAACTCCCCAGGTGGGCAGAGCTGCCCTGCCCTTTCTCTCACCTCTCTGCCCGCCCCTCTGTCTCCAGTTAGATATATGTGTTTGGAGCTAGGACTGCATGACTGGCAACGATACCCCCTTTCTGTTTTCTTACATATCTGGATTAGACAGTGTGTCTCAGCTAAAACAATATTTGGATATTAATGTTGTCTTTTGAAACGGATTCTTCGACATATTTTTTGACTGTATTATTTATGGTATTTGAAAAGCATTATTTCTATCGTAAGTAAGCCTAAAAATCAAGAGGTTTCCAGTGATTTTCAGAAATTTAGTTAAAAACCTTGGGGTGTTTTTTCTTATTGACCTGTATTTTCAGAAAAGGCATCGAGATTTCATTTATGTCTACAGACATTTCTAACGCACTCCTCATAAATATGTGAATTTGGGTAAAGCTGCAGAATGTTTTCTCTATAAACCAACCAATGATTTATATTCTTGCAGAATAGCTGGGGGACATATTTATACAAATTAATTTCTTAGTCATAAGCAACAAGACGCATTAAACTTTAATCTTAAACAAATGTGACGTGTTGTTTGAAGATGCAATTTTACAAATGTGTAAAATTAATTGGTAAATTATGCACAGGCCTCATCAATCCCCTTTAATAAACTCACAATTAGGGGCAGGGATGGAGGATGAATGGGGGGGAAAGAGGCATTGCGTCTTAAGATGTTAATTATTCAAATGAGGCAAAGTCTACCTGCCTGATGCCGGTGTCATCACAGTAGTAATTATTACCATAGCATTGCCATGGTGAATCAGAGTGTGATTTATTTAGTTAAAGCAATTAGGTTGTGATTAGAAATACAAACATAATTGCAAATGAGATTTTTCTTGTATATGGGCTGTTTTTGTGTTTTGTCCCGTGTATTCTTTCCAGACGCCTTTTTTGAAACCTCTACATTTTTCACTAAACATTAGGGTGTAGTACAGTGTAGATAAAGGATGGAATAATCACATACAGGTGTTATGTTTATTTAGATGTGTGTATGTGTAAATGCTTGTACATTTAAAGGAAATTAAAGCACCGGGAATAATAATAAAACCCTATTTTGGCTTAGCAGCTAATATGCCAGCATAACACTAATGGTGTCTGCAGTTATTTTCTAAGTCAGATGCTCCTATTTCACCCTTGCAGCAGACAGCAGAGGAAAATCTTTTGCTGTTGGTGTCATGAACTGACTCTAATCAAGAGGTCTTGTTTAGTAAGGGGACGGTTAATTGATTGTCGAATCATGTCATACTGTAGCGGGTAACTGAGATGACTCCGGGGCAAATATGTCTTCGTGAACACGGTGCCCTCCTGCCCAGTGAGCTCAGCGGAGTCAGTCGCAGCACAGTGGCAGTGCTGAAAATGTCACCCCAAGATGACAGTCATATTCCATTACAGCTATCGCTCAATATCTTCATGCAGGGCAAATTACAGCGTTTCAACAGAGCATAAAGTAACAAAGGAAAAGCCATATGGATATAAAATAAACTAGATTTATTTTTTGTGAGGGCTTTATAGCTACCACAAATTGTATGTCATCTCTGGATTTGATAGTCAATCAGGACTTCACAGTTGCATGTACTTTTTTTCATAGGCTGAAGCAGAAAAAGAGTTTAAAAATCCGAATAAGAAATACTTAAAAATATTTTGTGTTGAAAGTAACATGCTGTGACATATTGAATGACCAATTACTCTACTGTAAACTGCTTTTCCATTGAAAGCTGAAGACAGTTCCAAAATCTATCCAATTCCACTGGTTGTAAGTACCCAGAATGTATTGGACTTCTATGGGGACGGGAATGAAGCTGCTGGGCATCCAGCGAATTTCAGCTCCATCTTGTTTCTTGCCGAAAGGCTCTGGCGTGGGCCTGTGGTTGCCAGGCGCCTCCTGAGGTGACTCTATCAGAGCCAGTCAAGCCTGAAATCAATCACTCACACCCATCAAAGGCTGCCCTGCACCGCCATTGTGAATAAGCCATCTGGGCCTCAGCAGACTGTGTACATTTATCTCTATGAACTATACATATACTGTGGGGTTTTTTCTGCATTTTTGACTGTAACAGTGTGTATGCATGAATGTGTACAGTACATTTGTGTGTTTGTGTAGCTGCCTTTACAGAAAGATAAGTGCAAAGTAGAAGCAAAAGGCATACTGTATTGCTTTCTAAACCATAACAATCACCAGTTGTGAATGCTGCAGGAAGCAGTGGCAGGTCTTAGCATCCATCATACAAGCACGCTTCTTTACACCTGTTCACAGCCTTCCATTACATGCTTCTCCTGCATGGCATCATCTGCTTGAACTAGTTTTCCTATGTGGAGGCCCTTCTCCTTTGGCCTCACTTTGGTCAGTCTCCTGGTCTCCAGTCCATCCTCTCAGTACTGAGTGCTAAGTGCCCAACACTGGCAGGCAGAGTGGAGCAGAGCGGTGCTGAGTCTGTATGTGTGTGTTTGTGTATGTATGTGTGTGTGCGTGTGTGTGTGTAGCAGCTGCCATTGGAGGGCAGTAGAGCACCAGCGCATCCATCTCTATCAAAGTGGCCCCAGTAGCCCCAGAGGGTGCCCTAGTGTAAAGCACTACTTAGAGGGATGTTGGGAGCACAGAGACAGGCTGGGGAAAATGTGGACAGGTCAGGCCAACATTGGACTCCAGTGGCTCTATGGAATGTGTGCAGTATGCATGCTCAGTTTCATATAAAGAGATAGACAGAAACAAGTGTGCAGAGAAGGGGATAATAATGCTGCAAAGAAAGGAAACGGTCGCAGTCAGTGCTACATGGTAATAAACAAAATATGACATTCAGTTTTTACATTTAGCAGTGATCACATCTTACCAGCCATATTAATATAATCATGCTGCATCCCATTATTTGTAGTCACCTGATATAGAACTACACGGATTAAAACCGCAGATTATTTGCTTTACTCTACGTCCCTTACAAGTGAGTGCAAAACAAAATACACATTTACAGACCTGCCACAAATGTGATTATATTTTATGTTATCTGATTCTATTTTGTTTATGTTAGGGAGGATTTTACAGTTAATCCTCTCTAAGCTTAAAGCTATAGGCTCTGTACTTTGAATGAAAACTCTGAATCATTTTTCCAGGAGGACATCTAAGGTCAGCACTGCTCATACAGGATTAGTCAGTGCTTTTCAATGCCATCTTTTAAGGGACCTTTAGGGGGAAAAGGGATTGTTTGTATTTCGGTAATTTTTGGACATGTATCCTTTAATCCTTTTCTCAGGTCAAAAGTGTAAGGCTATGGAGCCATTAGCTTCACTAATTTATATTTCATTTAAATTCCCTCATTTGCATTTTTTTGCAGTAGTACCACTGGCATGTTGAGATCTAAATCTGCTTTTCAGATTATATCATAACTATTATGCTTCAAGACAAATGATACATTTCTTAAACTTACATAAAAGTGTAAGTTACTTAAAACCATTACCACCTTGTAATATGGCATATCACAGAAAATTGCAGTACAAAGGATGACGTCCAAATTAGTAACAACAATAAAAAATAAATGTTTCTCAGATATGCTACATTTAGAATATGAGATATCGATCCCATGAACCTTGGCTGTGTATTTTTGCAGTATTTACATATTTTTGTTCTCTAGCAAAGCATTTAATGATGATACTCCTAAATATTAAAAAGTATCTGTTTTTGTACTATTAATACTTCCTAACTTACTTTAATATAAATATCCCTGGTTATCCATAATATTGCACATCTTTATTTCTTCTTCTTTTTTTCTTTTTTTACATATTTACACATTTTACACAGTTGCTTTTTGGGGTTGTGTTTTTTTGTTTGTTTTGTTTTTTACAAATGTTACATGCAACATTTTGTAAAAAAAAAAATAAATCAAAAATTAGAAGATTATTTAGAAGAAAAAATGCATTTTGAAGTAAGAACAAATGTGAAAATAAATGATAGATAGATGTTAATTTATCTAGCTATAGTAAAAAAAACAAAAACAAGAAAGCATCCTACTCATCGTCCAACATTTGGTTAACTTAAAACAAGCCAGCTTGGAAACTTTCATCTCTGAAAGAAAAACACATGTTCCTTGTTTTCTCCTTTTACATTAACGTCCATGTTTTCTCCGTTCCACCTCGACAGAGGACTGGGATGCCCCAGTCCCGAGTGCAATGTCCCAGACCTTGGTTGGCTCTTTTATGTAAACAGAAACTCCTTGCTGTGAAGGGGTCCCATAGTTAAGAATTCCACTTAGAGAGCACATTGAACTCTGTTGCAATATGGGGCGAGTCATGTCGTTGCTTTACTCTTTAAAGCTACTTCATGTAGCTCTAAGTGTAGCCGTAATACCCAGTTGGCTGAGTGAAAGTACAATAAACACTTTAGGTTAAGTCACAAACTCCTTTCTCTTTTAGGGTCATATCCATTTATTATGTTTGATCAATGCTTTTATTTATAATGTAGATAAAGATGTGTGTAAATTAGAAGATACTTGAAAAACCCGTTTCATATTTATATGTACCATTATTTTACAATTCTGGGGTGTGTGGCATCAAGAAATACATTTTTTATTACATTTGTATCTTTTTTTTTTTATTAGTAGCACAAGTTCTTTCTCTTTTCATCTTTCATATTTTATTGATTTGTCAAATTGTGCTAAATGGGTATTGTGCATATACAACTCCATATTCAACATGTTTTATGTAATTTCAACATTATTTATGTGTGCTAATATACAAATTGTGAAATGCCTTTACAGATCTGGGAATTTAGTTTTTAAAGTTCAACTTTACTTCAAATATTTATAAATAATAATCATTTTATTAACTCCTAATATATTTCCCTTATCTCAGAACAGTGTTTTTTTCCTTTATCAGGTTGTATTGTTTGACGGCATGACAGATACAGCAGGACACAGAACTTTGCATGATGATGGCAGCATTTTCCAAACACTCATTCCATGTTTACAAGTGCCAGAGGGCAAAAAAAGGACCTTTCATTTCCCTCCTGCTAATTGTTTGATTTCCTGTTGCCGCTGGAGAGCTCAGCCTACAGTAAGGGAGGAAGAAAGAAAGCCCAGGTTGGCACAGGAGCTTGCACACACTCACTTCATTTGTCTCATATACTGCAATGGCTCCAGGCTACCCTTTCTCTCTGGAGCTTTCTAGAAATACCAAACGGTGACATCTGATGTTGTCTGTCTACAGTTCTTTATTTATCATCTCCCTTTTCCCCCTACACCATCACAACTGTTACCGCCACCCTTGCAGTGCTTGTCAATGTTTGTTTCGTAGCGCTTACCTCACTGTTAAGGTAAGAGTATAGCATTAATATTTGTGTGTTCATCACACAAAAGGCTGTATATTGCTAAATTATGCTGCTACTCTGCTTGATGTTCCTGTTTCTACCCTCAGCTGTTATTGTGTCTATCTGGAACTTGTCATCAGTTAGTTTGCATGGAGATACAATCCTCTCATCCTATACTGATCCCAGCTCTTAGTTCAGCAGGTGGTGGGCTTTAAAAGTTCTTGTTTGTAAGCTGCCGTGGGAGAGATGACACATTTACGATGAGCAGCGCAGGCCAACCAGGCTGAATACAGTCTAGGCAGGGAAGATTCTGCGCTCGTGGCGTGCATTGTGGACTTCCTTCTGAGGGGCCATAACACCACATAGGGCGCTGCACTCACCTACCACTGTTTGATCACAGAGGGCTATTCTCATGTAAATGTATGCTAATCAACACACAAGGAGATTGTTTTAATCGGATTGCTGTTTTTTTTTTGTTTTCCTCTGCCTTGAGAACTTAGGAATGCATCAGGAACAAAAAAGTGCCGTTGTCAGGTGGCAGTAAGCCAGTAATTCCTCTTGCAGCTTTTTGACGTTAGCACAAACCCACTGACAGACAGAGTCTCTGCAGGGACCTTCATGGTGATTGGGCTTCTTTGCATGCAGCCCTGAACCTGGACGCTGTCCTTTTGAATTAAATTTAAAGAGAGACCGCATACTCAGGTTACTATACTTTTTACATTTTGAATGGAATCGTGAAAAGTGCAGCTATGATCATTAAAGGAATAAAAACTGTAACATAAAATGTGTTTTCAGAACAGAAGCAAAAGATTCAAGAACAAAGCTGCTGCATTGTAAGAACAAAACTTTGCACTGATGTCACCTTTGTGATAAAATGTTTTAGGGAGCCACCTGTACTTTTTTTAAGTTACGGTAAAAAGCAATTCATGGACGAGCAAATTTTCTGAAATGATTTTACACTGTCTTGTGCGATTGTAATGAGAATGACAGTGGCTGTTGAGTGACTGACTTGTGCCACATCGCCTTGGGTTTTGTGTGACGGATGCCCCTGCCAGTGCCAGTGCATTTCTGCCTGCCAGCAGGCCTTTAATCCCTCCTAATGGGGGTTGTCATCTCACCGCTAATTTAAATGCTCCAACCACGAAGCTCCCCCACCTGGCTAAGCTAATCCCAATGCGAAGGGCCCCCTTCCCCACAGCTAGCTGCCTCGTTTTGGGGCCCAGGGGCCCGGGGGCCTGACCACCCTCCTACACAACAACAGCATCTTTCAATCATCTCTCCCTGATTGTATTAATCTTATCTGTGTTTAATTACATTTTTTTAAGATTATTGCTGTATGCCATCTTTGCACACTGTGGGGGCCACAGAGGGCTGCTCATTTCGAATGCATTTTCATTTGGGCACAAATCCCCACAAAGACTGCCAGAAATTATAAAGGAGCCATTTTTTTTAACAGTTGGGGGAGTTTGTAAACTTACTAATAGAGCATACAGTTATGCAGTCTCTAGTTTGACTTTGTCTAATACAGTTTATATATTGGAAAAATAGATTTAATACACATTAAGATCCAGATAAGGAAGAAATATCATCGTTGATTTTACGCAAAAGATGAAATACAAGATTAAATATCACAATTATAGCCGTGTATTCAAAGTCTCAAGTAAAAGTACAAAACTGTTCCAAAATAAATAAAACAGAATGTAACAATTTACACATAATTGGAAGCACATGTTTAGCAGAGTAAAAGAAGCATTGAAAGTTCAAAAGATGTGTATATTTTTTATCACACATACAGTATGTGCTGATTTGGAATTTAATACCAGAACCACATTTCAGTAAAGCTGGGATAAAGTTATATTTACTTTCTGTTACATCCACATTTTTTTTTTTATCATTCTAAGCATTTTAAAAAATTATTATTAAGCTGAGGAGACCAGTAGTTGCATATTTAAAGTAAAACGTTTCCCTATTCTTTCTTGGTTGGATTTTAGGACCTCAACTAGTCTGGTCTTCTTTTGACATATTAACAGTTGGACCAATGTTATTAGGCGGTGTCAGTTTTTATGAAACACCCAAACTGTTTTAGTATACACGTAATATATACTGAATGTAGTTTAGCACAGTCTTGATGAAATAAGCAAGGCCTTCCTTTAGACACCTCATCCCTTATATAATGGTTAGTATTCATCAGCGATCTGTAACATGCCCATACCATATGCACTAATGTTCTGTGTAGTATCATCGATGCTGGCTTGTGAACTGTGTACTATCACAAGTCTGATCCATTGCCATCAGTTTTCAGCTTTACCTCTGTCCATCTTACTGGAAAGGAGAGAGGGCTGAGAAAAAGGACAGCATATTTGGATCTGGTTTGTTTGTTTGGAATTGTCTTTTGACGCCAAGAAACCTTTTTCATTCTCTGAATCTTTCAGTGATACCGTGTGCCAGATGATGAAGATGATGGTAATGAATCACCCAAAATTTGCAATTTTATGCTGAGAAATAATCTGCTTGCCAGTGTGGTTTTGTTAGGGAGTTGTGAACCCTTTACCAACTCCTCCTCACTCCTTCCTCATCTTTTTGTATATTGTGTCAAATGTAAAGTGCAGCTACATAACCTCATTTGTGGTTAAATTGCCATAATTTATAGACTTAAATCATGTAAATAAATCATAACATCAGCTGTCAAATAAATGTGCAGAATTTTTAAAAAATCCAATATTTCCAAGTACAGCAAAGTGAAAATATTACTCACAAAATGAAGGCAGTTACACAAATTACAAATACCTCAAAATTACACTTTAGTACAAGTACAACTTTTCGGTCACAGCAGCTTTGACAGTTAAAGTACGTGTTCTTTTCTTATGATTTCATCATTGAGTGGGAGTTGTACTTGCATGTGTGTGACAGACTGAGCAGTTTTCTTCTTCTTTTTTTTTTGTTTCCTCACAAAGTGAATATGAAATATTCAGGCTTTAAAGACTGATGCTACCTTTTTTAAAAATTCAGAACTTTACCTTGTTAGTACTTTTGTTTTCTTTATCTCTTTGTGTATTGTTTAAACTACACAACAACAGTGATAAAACAGGAAACTAGCTAAAGGAAGGAAGCCAGAGGATTTTTGTGTCTGTGTGTGTGTGTGAGGTAGAGGTGGGGGGGGGTTCTTCATCAATTTTGTTAAGCAGAGGCTAGAGGGCTGCCGGGCATTGGGGGATGCTCCAGCAGGTGCAGTTAATTAACCAGGGGCTAATTCTCCACAGTGTTCTCTTACAGTGTAAGAATGACATGTCTCCAGACTACATCTTGATATGTCTGTAAGATGCACATGGTCCGGGCTGACGTTAACATGGTTACTAACAGGTGTTTCACATCTGCATCATCACGATTCCTCTAGTCTCCCTAATGAAGCTCTGATGTTTGAGAATGATTGCAATCAGAGATATGTTTTTTTTTTCCTGTCAAACCTCCCCACAAGTATAGAATTAGCCATCTGGTCAGATTAAGACTTGTTTGATTGTGACTTCCACACCAATTTTCTTGGCACTGGCCTACCACAATTAAAAGATTGAAAAGTAATTATAGGCACTCTTGATAAAGATACTGAAGAAACGCATTGTTTGGATAGAATTAGATGAATTATGTACATCAGAAAGAACTAGCTGTTCATTTCAGCACACACTTACTGCCTATGTTTTATTAATATAATGTACAGTGATGGTGTTGCTAATTGTGTTAGAATATTTGCATACAGTAGCTATGAAATCTATCCTCAGCCCAGCACATGCATTTGTAATGGTGTTATGCTGGGCTTGTAGCAATCAGCAGGACCCTGTGTTCCACTTTAATGTGGAATGGGCGTAACGGCACACACAGAGCCAGTTGATGATTTTTTTTTTTACCACACATTTAAAGATGTTATATGAAGTTAAACAGTAGCGTCTCCATTTTTAAGTCCAAGTTAAATGCTTGTGTGAGTACAGGAAGGCAAGGGCCAGAGGGCGCCTCTGTCGAAATCTGGGAAGCCAGGTTCACTGCCCAACAGGGGGCAGCGGAACTGATTATTAAAACATTTTCAAACATGATTTGATGTTCAAAGGTGCTGCACATGCAAAGAAGTGACACTGCGTGCAACTACATCATGTACAATTACACGCCCGTTATTGTTACCTCTTCAATTGGTGCTGCAAAATAAATGTAATGGCAAGCTCAGCTCATTTAAATAATTTCCAGAGTGCAAAGGCAGATATGGGTTTGGGGGAAGAAGAAGAAGAAGCAATTTTTTTTTGCATTATTTATTATTTATTTATTTGAAAACAATCATTTGACTTCAAACTACCACATTCAATCAGAGATGAGAAACCTGTGCGTTCAAATGTATTTGATCTGTCTCTTTTCTCATTGACTCTTTCTACAACCAGAAGTAAAATAATCGAACCGTCACAGACACACGTTTGATATAACAACCCACCACCTTGCCAAGATTAATGAGGAGAAATAACATATGACCACATTTTCTTGATGGAAGTCCACAGACCTCCATTCTCAGCCCCCTGAGTGTCTTTGTGGCCATTGGAGATCAGATCAGTTGTGTAGCTCTATTACCACCCATTCAGCCCTTACACTGGAAGAGGAGCCCTGTAATGACTCTCTTCAACAAAGCATCACTGATAAAAGGATTAACTAATTAAATTAACAGAGTAAAGTACTTTATAACTGTTAATTATGTGGTTCCCTTGGCTGCTCTGGGCCACTAGCACCCTTTGTTTGAAAGCCCCTTGTCTGTCCTAATTGACCTCTGGGGAGCCTTTGGTGTATGCATTTGTGTGTGTATGTGTGGGTGTGTGTGTGTGTGTGTGTGTGTGTGCATTGAGGGGTGCCTTACACAATCAACTGGCAAGTATAAACAAACTGACAATTTACTTTGGTGTAGAGTGACACTTTGTAGAACGTGGGGACACTTGCTTAAATGACCTTGAATGTGCCACCAGAGAAAAGCGCCTTCTCTCTGGTTTGGGCCCCTCAGAAGCCTCATCACGCTCTTATGGAGGACCCCGGCTATCTTTTACATTAAGGCGTCACTGTTCGGATTTAGAGAGATAGAGGTAAGATTTTTTAAAACAGCGTATTTTTGGATCTCATCACAGAATTATGAAGAGTTCAGGATGTGTGGGAGCATGTACATGTGCATGCCATTTATCACCCAAAGACTGTTCGTTTCAGCACAATGCTAGTGGGCCATATAGTGCTTTATAGGTAGAACCATAGAGGGTTTGTTTTGTTTATACGCTCCATCCTTTAAACTTTTCATGCCGTCACAAGAAGGCAGGAGTAGAGAGTCTTTTATTCTCAACGGTGTCTCCTCTAATGCGTGGCCAATCACATTATTAATCTCCATGGCTCCAGTCAAAAGGCTAATATATGTGACCTGGTCTGCATCCATTCCCGTCTGTGCTAGCTCCGCCTCCTCCCAGTTGTTCCTTTAACCACTTCTCTTCTTCCAATGGCCCCAACCACCAAAGTCCTAATGGCGTCCTTGACAAGTGATCTATCAGTTGGCAATTACAACATCTGTCACCATGACAAAGCTGCCCCTCAAAGATGGCTCCGGCACTCTCTTTTGGGGTAACTCTTCCTCCCCTGTGATTATGTCTAGGTCATGTTTGTGTGTGCCTTGGAGTTGGGGTGGGGGTGGAGGGTTAGCCACTTTGTTCAGTAAAAAGGGGCCGCCCCACAACACAGACAGACATGTTGACAGCAAACACAAACATAGCAAAACAAATGGTTCACGCCTACCTCTTTAGATTTCCATTCAAATGCACTCCACAACTCTGTGGAAGTGCTCTATCTTCTATAGAGGGAAGAACCTACCAGCTGCCATCGTCTCTCCTCACTATAAAGAGGACCTTTCACTTGGGAACAATGAGAGGGCTTCTCTTTTCTCTTGGCCTAGAGTCTCTGCTGCACCATGTTTAATTTCAGTTACCATAGATCAATGCTGAACACCACTCCAGAAGAGATGGGGCTATCTGAATCAGCCAACAAGACTTTTGTTAGCATGCGCAAACATGCATTCAAACAGTGACTGAGCAATAACCTACAACTGTCATTGTAACAGTCAGAATTTAACCAGCAGACATGTCATTCTGAACGCCTACGCACCTTCTCAGAAAGCACCCTAATCTGTAAAGGTGTGTTTTGAAGGGAATAAATCCTGTTTCAGGTGGATACATTTGCAGATGATGCCTTTCATGCTGTCTTTTCTGTGGCTCAGTGGGAGGAAGGTGTGGGACTTTGCCTTGCTTTTCTTTCACCCCTTTAAGTGGAGCACCGGATAGATGGCATGACATCACGGGCCAAACTGGCAGCACAATACAAAGGTCATGCAGCCCATTGATCTAGGGGGCCCCTGATAGAAACCCCCTGTATTATGGGTCTGCGCACGCGGGGTCTTACACACACTGAGCCATAGAAACGGACCACAAATGGAGCCTTGTTGTCTCCCCATTCAGGGCCTGCAATCAGCGGATTTACACTTTGATGTGGAGCTGAGGAATAAAGCCCTTTCGAGCACTGACCTTTATCGACTGACGGATTAAAATCCATAGCCCCCTCTCTCTAGCTTTCTCTCACCCTCGCTCTCTCTGTATTTCTCTCTCACTCTCCAAACTACATCTAACTTACAGTCCAGATAGCTTTCCGCTGAAGGCGAGCATTTCTAAAGCCATTCCTTTTCTTACCCTTTATTCTTTCATGCTCACCCCGACTTTTGTACCTGGCTGCTAAGACTGAACTATTTATGTATTTATTTTTTATTATTTTTGCAGGAATTTGCTCACTAAGACAACTGCTTAACTGTATTCATTCAGGATAAATAAAGAATTACCCAGCTGGCGTCTGAGGTGTTTCATCACATGGAGCAAGTTTAGACATAAATAAGAATGCTTTATTTCTAGAAATGTATATTTTCAACATGTGATGCTAGGAACAGCTTTGGATCAGCTTGCCTTATGTCGTGGTCACTGTCACACATACAGCTTTCTCTCCTTGCCAAACTGTACCATTCCGATATACAGTAGCAAGCCTTAGGGCTTTATGTGTGCAGCAGTTCCTTTCATTGTGCATCAAACCCAACCACACAGATTCCATTTTATGTTTTCTAATGCCTGGATTCCCATCTATTGTTTTTAAAACCATCCCTAATGCCCTCTTGGACAGTTCTCTGTCTGCTGTTCTCCCAGAGGTGCCAGCTTGAACCAAATTAACAGAAACAGACTCTATCACCTCTCCGTCCACAATCAGGCCAACTGGATTTGATAGCCCCATTTTGCTTTGTCAGAAACATGCCAAAGCCTGCTGTAATCCGCTAAAGAACACTTAACAACCAACTAATGTCACGGTAGACCAGCAGTCTGTACGCTGTGACGCACTTTAAAAATCTCGCAGCCATATCCACTTAATTCAGCTAGTGCTTTAGAAAGACCCACCTGAGAATTGTGGGACTGCCTGCCGAGAGTCAACCATCAGCATTAGAGAGCATTACTACTGTGCAATGAAAAAAAACAAAAAAAACACTCAGGCTATTTCCCACTAGAAAATGCTAGCCTACAAGCCTTTCCCAGAGCTCTTCTAAGTGCAATGAGAATTTGAGTCTCGGTTTCATGCCGGCGTTACAGGCCCACAACACCAATTTGACCGCAGATATGGGAGTTGTATTCAGGCAATTACTGTTCTGTTAGTGTGAGGCTTTGTTAAAGAGTCATTAATTTGTTAGCTAAACAATAATGGTTCAAGCGCTCAAACTGTGAGTTTAAAAGGTTCAAAGCAGCACAGATCATGAAACTATCCTTTGTTTTCAGTTTGCAATGTGTAGGGTCTCGGAGCAAAACAATTACATCACACTACAACAAGGCCCTGAGTGTGCAACAATGACAAGAGAATTGTGCCTTCAGGCAGAAAACACTTTACACACTGGAGATGGAGAATGGACGGAGGGGGAGGATTTTCTGGTTGATGAGCATAAGGTACACGGTTCATTCAGACAAATGGGGAGAAACAACAAGGTACACTGAGAGAAAGCTGAAAAAAGAATAACACACACACATATACAGCTCCATGAAATATTAATGGGATATGTTTACTGACAAGCTACAATAACCAGCAGCTCTCCCTCTTTAGGGACTTCAGGGAGAGGGAGTTTGTGCTTGACTGACAGCCACTATACATGAGGTACATGTGCATGACCTGCGAGCACAAACACAGAAGCACACTCATATGTGTACTTGTGACTGGAAATTATGACTGGGCAGGAACAAGGAAACCCCATTTCATACCTACTTTCATACCTACAGCAGATACTGAGAGCAACCTGTGCATGCACTGCAGTGACAACATCTTCATAATTTAAAGCAAGACCTCTAGTGACTCAGTTAATAACACGGCGGGATTATGTAAGCATAAGATAAGTCTCCTGTACATGCTGCAAACCCCCCCAGTCTCTTAGCCCTCTCCCCGGTTTCTTCCTTGGCGCTGCTCCCGAAATCTTGCTCCGTCCCAGAAATTCCAAACTTTGCTTACCTAATTTTTGCAGCATATTTCTTTGCCACAGGAGGTGGTTATGACAAATTAGAAGTCTACAAATGTTCTGATGGTGTAAAGGCTCCAGCTGTCACCAGGGAGATGGTGATCAGGTTTCCAAGCTGCATGGTCTCTTGGCGCCACAAAGAGTTCCATATGGTCATCCAAATGCTCCACCTAAATCTGCTCCCAATCTCCACCCTGGAGCTGAGCACTTCTACTGAATTAGTCACAAGGGCTTCTGAGCATATGAGGTACAAGACAACAAAAAGCATATGCCCTTCATGAAAAAAAATGAGAAAGTGGTGAATGAAAAAAATAATTTATATATAGTTGTTTCTTGAAACATACCCTTTAGGATGTAGGTATATTTTGGATGTACTCATAATACCTATAATATTGCCTGTTATTAATAAGAAAAAAGTAACATGTTCGCAACCCAGTTGGGTTTGTGTCACCAGTGACAGTTAATGGATAACCATGAATGCTGAGCAGGCTATGACATCAGTTAATAACATTTGCAGCCTCCTAAAAATCAGTCAAAACAACCACATTAGTTGTGCATTTTTATGCGTATGCAGCACATTGCGAGATTAATTTTAAACAGCCCATAGCAGAAAAAAACGACTTGTTGTGTCATGTTCTTTGCAAAGCCTGTCATCCCGCTTCAACAGAACATCTCCCCATAACCTCATGCTCCTGTCACTGCTGAACAGTGAAGAGCAGGGGATTGGTGATCTATAATTAACCAGTGAGTTGGTGTTGATGTCATTGACACAGCGTGGAGGTAGAAGGTGGCAGTGCCAAGGCACCTGTTGTTGTCGAGCGTGGCATCTGATATCATTACCTACCCAGCCGGAGTGCCAATGTCCCCGCTGGGCCGCGAACTGTCCGAGCTACCACCAACAATCACCTTTCACACACACTCACATATACATATATACACACACAAAAACACACATATCATCGACTGTCATCGTGTCCTCCTTTGCATAACCAACTCTGACGGTCCTAACACCTAGAGGGCAGAGATCCACAGAGAGTTTCAATTACTGTTAATGATATTTTGATGGTAGCCGGTTAACTTATGCAACCATCAGTATACAGCTGTACAAATATTTGATAGTGAAACATTCAAAATCTACAATATGTGGATATGTGGGTATAAAGCCGTAAAGGTTTAAAGGCACAGTCCAATATTTTGGTAATGCTTGTGATCAGGCAGAAAACAGTCCAAGGGAAATCTAAGTAAGCAAGTAACTAAGCAAAGTAACTAAAGTTTATTTATATAGAGTTTTTCAAAGACATAAAAAGTCACAAAGCACTTTACGACAAATAAAACACAGTTTGTGAACTAAAATCAAAAGAGCAGCCCTTCAAACAACTTCAGTTAAGAAGTAGATCAGAGCTCAAACTACTTTAATATTTTGAGATAGTCCTCTAATTACTAGAACATCTACTTCTTCATGATAGAGTAGAGAATGTAAACCTAACAACTAATAACCATCAATGTGTATTAAGGTTTCCTTATGTACCTCTATATTACCCCACAATATGAATATAAATCATTTTTGACCATGTTTTTAAAATTTCTAGTCATGTTAAGGGATAGTCAGTTTATTGCAAGCAGGATTTTAAAGATGTGGCCAAATCTTTGGTTCCCTTCTGCTTTTTTTCCTCATATGAGTTGAAACTGTCACAGTTAACTGGCATTTATCATTTTCTCTTCCATATTTAACTGAAACGGCATTGCTGTTAAGATTTTTAAAAGCACAAAGGGAAATGCAATGTACAAAAACTCTATAACCGTAATCCTGATATTTAATAACAGGCCCCTCTCTACAACCACCTTTGAATTTATAGTTTTGTTCTCCTTCGACAAGCTGCTTCAAGTTTTAGTTCTTTCCATTAATATTCAATTGGATTAAGATCAGAAAGAGCTGATGTTTTGTTTCTTCTCCACTGTTTATGCATGATTCGGATCATTATGCTCTTGAAGTGGCTGTGACCTGTGACTGAGATGGAGCTCCCTGACAATGCCAGTGTAGTCAGGGCACTATGGTTTGCTCCAGAATGCCTTAATTAGCTTTTGATTTCATTGGACCCCAAACAGAGTCAAAGCAGCCTGTGCCAAATGCAGCAAGCAGCGCCATGACACCAAGCCTCCTCCGTGCTTCACAGTGGGCATGGTGTTAATTTCTTTGAAAGCTTCTTTTTTTGTTTTGTTTTTTTGTTTCACGAGCACAGAGCTTATGTGACTTCTCAAAAAGCTCTAATTAACTTCATCTGTCCAACAAATATCATCCCATAAGCACTGGTTCTCATCAGCATTCACGTTAGCAAATCCCAGTTCTTCCTCTTTTATTTCCTTTTACAAAAGTTGGGTCTTCCAAGGAGCTGACTTTCATTCGAAAAGCAACAAATGGTGCAACTGGATACTGTCAATTTGTCAGCTTGTATCTATTTTGAAGTTTTCTTGGTTCTTTTCCCACCATTCCGATGTTCCTCTCTAATAATATTACCAGCTGTGGTCACAGGAACACCAAGCTCCTTAGAGATGGTCTTGTAGTCTTAACCTTGAACATAATTTGTAATTATTTTCTTACTTATCTCCTCAGACAATCGTATTCTTTCACTCTCCCACATTCAGTGTGGTGCACACAGTGATGCCAAAGCACCATGGGTACTTTTATCCATTTAAATAAGATAATGACTAATATATTTGATAGAAGCCTCCTGCGGTACTAATTGAAGACAATAGTCTGCTTGAAATGTCACTACAATCCATATTTATCGCCCCTTCTGAGGGGTATCAATAATTTAATCCAAGCTATTTTACAATATTTTAGTAAAAGAAGCATGTCTTTGTCTCTTTTCACAACTTATTTTTTATTGCTATATTTCAGTCCATAGACATGCAGGTATTCACACACTACACTGCTGCACAAAGAGGTATGAAAAATGAATAGAACATTTACAGTGAGACAATGTGACCGTTCCGGCTTAATGCCACATATTAGTGTAGCAGCTTTCCCAAGCAGATCAGAATGCATAAGCCCTGGGCACTGACAGGGATTTCACAGCCCAAACTGATTTTCAGGCTGGCAGGATTCACACACAGAGACGCGCACACACATGCACACACACACGCCCTCGAGTCCATATCAAAAAACACAGACAAATATATATCATGACATGGTGCTGGGGTGAAAATTTGTTTATGTTTTTCTATTTTTTGAAGTTATGCCAGTATATCACATAATCGGTCACACACAATTGTGCAATTATTTCTTTACCTCTTATCATATTTTGATGTAGACAGTTGTGCGATTTGCAGTGTGTCAGCAACTAAGAATCATTTCTCAATAACTTTATACTTTCACTCTTTAATGAATCATTACTGCAGATGCATGCATCAATAAATTAACAGACATATTTACAGAAGACTTTGATGGCATGTTTTTTTTTTCTAATTGCAATAACCTAAACCCCTGGGCAAGCAAATCCCATATTGTATTTTTTTTTCTTTTTTTTTTAATGAATCGGTAGCTCCCCAGATAGGCAATAAAGACACAGCAGTGCTCTACATTATTGATTCAGTTTCATAACAACATGGAATGTCTTTATTCACTGCAGTTGGTTGAAAAGAAATCACACGTGCGCTTTTTTTTTTTTTAAATCATTGCGCCAATTAGTGAAGTTGAGGCCTTTTGCTTTAATAACTCCTGTAAGATTTGATTTATAATAAAAACTGCATTATGCTCACCATGGTGTTGCTGTATTACAAATTTAAAGTCATTTACTATATAACCAAACATTCAGGAAATATATTACGTATGTCAGTTATGTACACAGGCATACTTGCACAGAATTGTAAGTGTATAAAGCCAGGGAAACACACAAAGAAAGAAAGACATAACTACAACAAACTTCTATGTTTAATCATTAATGGTTTGACAATAACCATGATCACCACAGGAGGGGCATTGGTTTTCTGTCTGGATTCCGTCTGCATAAACAAAGTCTTCACAGCTGTCTGTCCAACACATTGTCAAAAGTAGTTCTCATGAAATCTAGTGAACAAAATAGTTTTTTTTTCTTTTTTATATACTGGATCAAAACTAAATAAAAGAAAAAAAGACAAATATTTTTTATAAGTTTCCATATAAGTAACACTTCTCCTTTTTAGTGTCTCTCTTGGCCATTATCTGGTGCAGCACTATGTGCTGTGGTGCGGTGTTTCCTCAGGGAGCTGGTAGCCTTTTCATTAATGTCCCTCAGAGTTAAAGCCCAATGTCCTCTGGGAGTGCATGTCATTGGCTGACAAGGTTGAGGGATTTGAGTGAATTTTCCTTCAATAATGGAAATATCCCAAGCCCTTGAGACAGACAGACAGGAGACTGGCAGGAAATATCTCAATCTGCATTGACCCTTTGCTGGCACTCTCACATACTCTTAGTGAGAAGAACATGCGCACGTACGTCCAACGCGTGCATACCTGCACACACAGTAGACTACATCTGGATTGTGTTGCAGTGACCGTAGGCCCCTGAGTGTGCAGCCTCAGTGGCAGTGCGTGGGTGAAAGCCAGGGTCCACTGCACCATGGTGGGGGCTCTCCATCACTCTGCCTCCTGGCTTGACAGGCCCTGGCTCTGGGGCCCATCAAGGTCTTGCTGAGTGCACTCAAACTGTGCACTGCTGAGGAAGGGATTCTGTATCCTTATAATGGATTACTCACCCACATCACCTGTCTGAGTGGATTCTGTTGACCGACAGACACACGCTGCATGCAGACATGTAATCATGCACTATAACCTCTAAGGAAAGTTGGAAGATTGATATTGTAGAAAAAAAAACCTTTATCAAATCAACCATAAAGTGCAATATGAGCAGCATCACTGGCTTTTTGTGTGTAAATAATGAAAAACAGACATTTCGCTCTTTGTCACAAAGAAACACTAAAGATTAGATTTGCTTTTCTTCGTATGGGATAGCTTGTAAAGTGAAGTTCTTTCCTATCTAAAAAGGTCACATGCCTTCACTATTTCCTCTTAATTCGGACAGAGAAAGGCTGCTGGTGTCGTGCTGCTGGACACCTGCAGACCCCAGTCAAGGCTGTGCTCCTAATCAGCCTAATACATATGTGTCACATCCAACGACCCATTGGCTCTGTTCATAATAAAGGTCACTCTGTGAGAGATACTCTGTCCCCCAAGGTCCTTCTTAATGGGGAGCCACCGTTGCTTTTATTACCAAGTTCACGCTACTGACTTGAATATTATGGCAAGAATGTAAACTCACTGCAAACAAATCTTAGCAATTTAAAATAATGTAATGATCTGTACTGTTCTAAATATAGACTAAGACCATCAATTGATTGATCCTACTCTATCACATGTGTTTAGAAAGCCTGATTTTAATATACTTGTATGTACTTTAGTCGTAAAAAAATACCATCACATCACTGAAGTGCAAATTTGATTGGGTGACGCACTTCTTCGTTACAATAGATCTTTGGGAAACTACCCTGCAGATCCTGAAGTTGGTTCGGAAAAGTCCCACAGATAAGTAGCAGTCACCTGATTCTTTCCACTCTCGCTGTCCAGAAACAACATTGCAATGGTTTTCACCTTTTTGTGAAGAGGAATCAAGTGTTTTTGTGGGGTGTTGCTCAGTTGTGTTTTACTGTGCCCCTGTGACGCAGAGGAATAAGTTTCATATTAAACAATACAGATAACCAGCAGAATCAACTAACTGATGCTTTTCTTAAATCAACAGAATCATTTCTTAAATACACCAGAAGGGTAAACATTATTTTCCAACAACACATCCTGAATTTAGACATATCTATGCGTATTTCCTTATCTCTTTCCCCAAAGTAATAATTAAAAAAATAAATATCCTACTTTATCTCAGCATGAAATCAAGACATGTTTAGAAAGTTTACACCAATTCAGCACTGATCGCAACACCTCCTACTTCCTCTGAGAAAAATAAATTGTGTTGTTTGCAGTGTCGATTATGAATTCATAATATAACACATGCATAGAGGTTAAACAGTCAACAATTGCAAGTGTTGCTTTTAATGGGGGGGAAAGCATATCATAGTGTTCTTTGCAGGTTTTCATTTTTGTTTCTGTTTTACCTCGATACATCAGTCACAGGAAAAGCCTATTAGCACAAGGTTAAGAACAATGTATCCCTTTTCCCCCCAGACAGATACTGTACATCATTTTTAGTAAAAGCTGAAAAGCTATTGCTGGTAAATAATGGTTATAGAGGTCAGGTATCGATCTGCTGCTGAAGGGGACCTTAGGGGCATGTTACCAAGGGCTATTGTTGCTTGTCAATGATCCTTTTATGGCCTTGAACTCGACAGGTCTGCTACCATAAATCAAGGTTAAACTAGCCCTCTAATAGCAAATCAATGATGGTCAATAGATATTATCATGTGATTATAATTCAGTCAAGTAAACTATTAGTCAAAACTATAATAGCCTTTATAGTCTGTCTCCAGTGCTCCCAGTACAGAGGAGAAAGCTGCAGATTCTCTGTAAAGGTTCTACGTTGATGCAGACTGTTTTCTGAGTTCACTGTTCTGCCTCGAAGTCACGCTATTGCAAAATGGCAAGGTCCTCCATTAGTTTAACAGAGGATGTTGCTGAGATTTGAGAAAACAATGTAGAAGTTATATTGAGATAACCTTTACACAAGAGCAGATATTTCACCTGCATTAAGATTACCCCGAGTGTAACCTACTTCTTATTTAGCTCTAAGCCTCCTCTATCAATGTGCTTCTAGCTACTTGAAAGCAGCATCAGTCAAAAGTGTCTACTATGCAACTAAATGGAGCGCAGGGACATATCTATCTAACTATAACCTTTGCAGCACTGATATTTATGATAAAGACCATTAGGTATTTGTGAGATGCTTGCGCAGGGGCTTTAAGGCTAACAACGATCGTGAAACAAGGCACTATCCGGGGGTACATCGGGTGCCGTGTCATCTGTCTAGGGTTTCATGGAAATGTCACTGCTTAGAAATTTTTTGAGAGGTAATGATACAAACGTTGCGTCTAAAGCTTCTGCCGTAAAACCATGAAGGACAGTAGGAAAAATGCATTGTTATCTTTGATTCCCCCCACCCCCCTACCCTATTTTTTCCCTTTTATTTATTGTCTCGTTCTCGTTTGCCCCATAGACTCTACTCGTCACAGGCAGTATCACAGCCACAGGCTGGACAACTCTGTATTCACTTTGCTGTCTTAAAGAAGAGTCTATACTCTGAGTAGCTGACTACAGAAGCGAGAGGCAAGGGAGAGGCTGGCATGCCCCAGTTTGAGCACTTGAATTAGAAAATATACTGGAGTGACAGCAGTGTGAGGATACTGATCTGACTTTCAATTCAGTCTTTAAAACTTTGAATCTAATATATTCTTTGCTAAGGTGCATTTCACAATAGATTCTAATAGATGCAAATCAGATGATAGCATTTATACTAATTAAAACATGTACAAACACATAATTGCTCTTATTCATGCAGATTTCATTCAGTAGGCAAAATGCACCTCATCAAGCATACCTCTGTTTAGTGTCTTAGGTTGTGCATCTCAATGCTAATATGCAAAAATGTAAACTACAAACCAAATAGTGCTCTATCAATTGCATCAACACAGCAGCGGGAAGCCCCGTTTCTTCTTTTGCATATTCATAGGACGACTGCATTCACGTCAACGTGATTGTACTTTGATTCCACATGATAAAAGCCTATCTCATTTCATTCTTGCACCTTTCTAGTCCAAAACTAGACACTCTGATTTGGTAAAATGTAATTCTAATTTATCATTTTTCTGCCCAAGGCAAAACTCTCTCAAGCCTGAGGCTGTTTGAAAAGCAGTCGGACACAAAGACAGACCCTGGGAACTTTGCCCATGCAGTCAATCAGTCCGACACCCCAGAGTGCCCAGACCTGAACAGCTTGTTTTTTGTCCACGGATATCAAACAACTTCTCCTCTCCCGTTAGATAATAAAAACATGTAAATAGGACTGAGGTGTTTCTGTCTTTTTTGCTCAAGATGGTTGGTGGATGCACTGTGTTTCTGTGGTCAGGGGCTGGGCAGCAGAGCAGACATCAAAGGCCGGTGGAGGTTTGTGACGGTGAATGCAGCTGGTGTCTGAGTCTCTTTGCTGGACAGAGCTACAGGCAGGGCCTCAGCTGCCCCACAATAAAGACACACAGGGGAAGGCAGTGCCTTCAAAGACCAGACAAATACACACGCTCGGTTATATGCAGTCAAATACACACACTTATGAACGCAAACCACACGAACACAAAACAATGTCCCCTGAAAATTATTTGCACAAACCAAAACATCACGCAGTTTCTGCAGGCAGATCATGAAATCACGCTGGTTTTATGCTTTTTCTTCATCTTTCTTTTGCCTAATTTCTGTGTTTCCTGGATATTTTTTTTTTTTAAAGTAACACTGAACTAACTAATTGCTAACGGTTTCTGTGTAAATATTTTATTTACAGTAGCAGGTTTCAAAGAGGCGACTCAAAATGTGGGCCGTCAAAGGAACGCAAGGGTCCCAGGGAGATTTGAGATGGCCACAAGCCACATGCCAAACAGCTAATTTAATTGCTGGGACATTATTCGGTAACAGAGTTTTCATTCACAAATCATTACATTTACTGAATTCTGTCTCATAACTACAAAAAGAAATGAATTAATCAATAAACATACGGTGTAAAACCATACCATAAAACAAACATAAATATTATTGTGACTCTGGACTAATGTGGATCTGTTTAGGACGAAAATGAACAACAATGGTAGGTTATGAACGACTACATTTGTGGCTATTAAATAGTATAATGGGATCGTTTTTCATCCAGAGTGAGAAGAGAGAAAAAAAAAACAATCTGAAGGACAAAGAGGGAAATCCTGATGGCATGCTGTGGACAGCTTTACATCTTATGTGGTCCTGACTTCACAGTGGGAATCTGTGTCAGTGCTGTTGACAGTTTTTCCCTTGTGTCCACTCAAGAAACTATCTCAATGGTTCTGGATGTGATAAAACAACGGCACTGTCCACTTTCAGTTATCTTACTGAAAGTGAATTTTCAGCAAAAACAAATGATTTTTTTTACATTGCAGGAATAAAGTTGGTTATTTCGTTGTAAAATATCCCAATATTTCCTTTTAAATATCAGTATGTCTGTTCATGCTCATTTTTAAAAAGATGACATCAGAAGATAGTGGTCTCAGTTCCAGATTTTGCCTGTAGAGGGCATGCCTAAACAGCAATCTGGTCAAGCTCAGTGGGGAGTCCACAGACATACAATATCCCCAATAGGAGAAAAGCACAGACTGACTTTTATCTGTGTGTAAAGGGAAGATATGGTTTTGTTACCCAGATGAGAGCGAAAGTATTATTCCAGCGCTGATTAACTTAGATTTAACAGCACAATCATTTTGCATTGACTTTGGAAACCGCATTTGATTTAAAACAATGAAATACTGCCTCAGATCTCTGTAGGCACCTTTTGCAGAATAACCCAGCATACCTGCATTTTATTAAGATTATTTAAACTTAACACTGAACATCTCACTTTGTTGAAATACCACCCTCACTCAGAGGCAATTTAAACAAACGACTCATTAAAATAACATCTTCTTTTCTCTCTAAACGGGTTAGAGGTCCTGAATAAAACATGACTTATCTATTGCGATCACGTTAGTCAAGCCATTATTCATTTAACCATTTATTTATTACTCCATTCATCTACATAAATATTTAACTATGTCTTGGCATCTTTATGGACTGCTTGCTCTGCTGCTCAATTACAAGGAGCAGTGTCCTACCATGGCCATATGCCTTCTATCTGGCGACACTATATCTCCACAATTTATGGATGCCAAGTCAGAGTAATATCATTCTGTTGGGTTTTATGTATATGTATTCAAGTATTAATCTGGGCCTAATGACTGGTAACAATATGTTCTAGCCTGTGTGCCCAATAGGATTACAACTGTATATATATATATATAATATAACTTGGCATACAATGAAGTGATTTTTTTTTATTGTGTAGTTTAAATGGGTGCCGATATGGGGTCCTCGTGAGAAGTGTGGAGACTGTGAGGGAATATGGCCACCGAGTAGCTTAAGTTGAATAGATGTATGGTTTATTACTCACCCCCCATATATTCACACCATATATTATAAGCTCTTACAAGTTTCCACTTCCCCTCCTACAACAAAAGCTCCTGCTTGTTTGGTGAGGGGAGCATGGAAGCATGTGGTACCAAGAGGAAGCGAGGAACCGTAAACACCCACCATGGGTCCTCCTTCAAAGTGATGAACAGCAACAAAAGCAGCACTGGTTGTCTGCTGAGAGACAAAAAGAGCATTTGACCACCTGGGTGTGCATCATTTTCTCATGTCATTTCTCAAGCATGACTATCAAGAGATGTTCACTTCAACTTTATACGTGGCAACGTCAACCCAAGTCTCCAAGTCGTATGGAGTATCCTGTATTCTCTTGGAGACTTGGGCTGACGATGCGCCGCCTGTTCTTATGGCGAGATAACTCACTGGCATTCTGGGTAACACACCTTTACATGTTACTTAAATTGTTAGGTCACTACTAAGCACAGCCACTGTTTATCAATTGAGATGCACATTTGAAAACTGAAGGGAGAAGGTGAAAGGACTTTTTGAGATGTTGTTCGCACAACTGCTTGTAATCAGCAGCGGATTGACTACTTTACCACATAGCACACCTTTCAAATGTGATATAAATTATCACACCTAAATATAAAGTCATAACTCCAGAAGAAAAACGTCACTTGTGACACTTCATGCCCCAGCCTCATGGTTCCATAAGAGGGGGGGGGGAAGGAGCAAATCACCTCTAGATGCCTTTTAGAGTTTGTGTTGCTGATTTAAATTGGGGGGACTCTACAAATCAACGGCAAATCAAACATCCAGCCCACATAAACCCACCCCCATATCCCCAAAAAGGTCTCTTTGTCAATTACAATCAGAGGCACTTGCTGTTGTCTCTCCCTTTCTTTCTCCCTTTCCTTTTTTAATGCACCTCCTAAAATCACAGAATAGTGCATACCACTGGATCCTCAATAGAAATCCATGCATCACGAACAGTTTAATAACTACTTTTTCTTTTACTTTTTAAAATTTTGACTTTGTGTCTGCATATACATTTACTAGACCTATTTGCCTCCTTTGTGAGCACAGAGATATTTGGTAATATTTAGCTTTCCCAAGCTAAAAAAGGCCCTTTTTAGAGACAATTCAGCAATCACATGCTATAAGATACATTTGCATATCTTCTCTCATAGTTTCTTATAGAATATGCAGACCTGAATTCATGTGGCTAAATAGTATGCATGTTTTCTCTGTCTTTTTGTCAGTTACCAGACATTTCTGTCAATAGAACGGATTTTCTCCTGACTATTGGATAGAAATCCATGAGAGAAAAATCCAGTCTCATTGCAGCTACAGAGCGTGGCATTGCAATATGCAAGAGACATACTTATCTTTTTTTCTATTTGTAAACACATCCCATGTCTGTCTGGTGAAGTTAGTGACCAGTGGCATCCCGCTAGCTCAGCTTGGCCTGCGAAGTCGGTCTGGCGCATGGGTGACATATCTGGCATGCCACTCTTGGCTCTTTTTTACACCACAGAGTGCGTGTGACTGGCAGGACATGTTTCCCATGTCTGCAGGCCCTGAAACAGCCATCATTCTGAGAGGATGTTTTCAATCTCCAGCCCCATACCCCTTGCCGTTCAGAGAGAAGGTCAAGTTTGGCCCATCACTCACTGACCAAAGGGCGGGGCCTATCAGTTGGTGGCCATCAACGCCTGTTAAGATGTTCACTGGTCCCTATTGTCAGTGTTTTACTTTTTTTTTTTTTTGTATTATAGCTACAAGTAAAAATAAAGTGCAGATGTGTGAAAAAAGAAATTGGATCCTTAATTAACCAAAAAGAAAACTTGCACCTTGTTAGCTTTAGGAACATCTAGGAAAAAGACATAAAAATAACCAAGAAGTTTAACTTCCTCAATAAAGTTTAAACTTTGTGTTTATAATAAAACCCCTAATGATGAACTTCAATAGTAAAAGATGACTTGACTATTGCACTTTGATGCAGTGCTGTATAAATATACCCACATTTGACCTCACATGAAGAATGCTTCACACATATGGGTCATATGTTCATGCGCTGACACATTCAGCCGCATGTCACATGAGTTCAAAGAAGGAAACCCATGAGGTTGTCATTTGTGTGTTTACCCAAGTTTGGGTCAGTATTTTCAGCTGCATATACACCTGCCCCTTTTCACCATGGATACACACACACACACACACACACACACACACACACACACATCATTTACACCCAAAGCTATACCTATACTGGCGCACACTTTCCCTGGTGTTGTTTTAGCAGGGGGTTAGCAGAAATGGTCTGGAACAGGCCTGTTTTTTAGTGCGGGTCAAACTTTGGCCAGGCCTAACGGCACCAGCCATACGATCCCTCCCGAGGTGCCTCTGGTTTGGGACCCGTTTGAACCCCCACCTGCTGAGAGAACTTCACTTCAGATACATTGTTCAGGACTCTCTGAACACTGTGGAGGGGAGTCAGGACATTATGTTAAAGTCAACACCACAGGATCAGTCCACTCTTTGTACTGGGCTTTGAGGGTGACCTCCATTCTTGGACCATGTAGACTACAGTTGAAGTGCGGTAGCTCATGTGGTTACACATGAACCAAGGAAAATGGGTTTTCAGTCTTTTAAAGTCGCTATTATAGACCAGTACATTTTATGATGTGAGGCAAAAGAAATTTTGTTCAGACATAAGATCTATGATCCTCTTCTAACAGACAGCACATAAATAAATACATAAAAAATACACAATATTTTCTGTCTTTTTTAAAAGCCTTTTTTATGAGTTACAAGATGTTTGGACTAAACCTTCACATTCATTCTGGTCCATTTTGAAACCTCCCCCTATGAAATGAAAGTTCTGAAGGTGGAAGCTCTTCTCTTTATAGATTCATAGCCATCTCTTTAATACCTCCATCTGTAAAAGGGATGGTATAATGACTATACTTTCAGCATGGTTTGCTAGTTTTCTGAATTTTATTCTACTAAAGAAAATTCCAAAAGAATATGGAGCCTGCAATATATGTACAGTATGTGCTTATACATGTTTTTACTGTGTATTTTGTCTAGTTGTTGTTTTAGGAGCTTCTTTTAAATCCGTCACAGCTGAAATTTCAGGATCACAATAATTTGACTATTAGCTAAATCATCTAGGTCAGCGGTCCCCAACCTTTTTTGCCTCACGGACCGGTTTATGCCCGACAATATTTTCACGGACCGGCCTTTAAGGTGTCGCGGATAAATCCAACAAAATAAAACTAGTACCGGTACCGAAAAAAGAAGATTTATTCATAACACACGTGAAAAAACCCAGGAAAACCGAGTTAACGATAAAAACGATAACAAAATAACGCTGAAAACCGATAAAACCCCTGAAAACCATACATTTCACACCTGAGCCTCAACTCTCGCGGCCCGGTACCAAACGACTCACGGACCGGTACCGGTCCGAGGCCTGGGGGTTGGGGACCACTGATCTAGGTAAACTTATATGTTGTCTTAGGTAATTCTGTATCTTAGTCTTGGGAAAACAGTGCAATACTGTTTTTCCATTAAGCTGTTTCCCCCACCTCTACAAAAGTCATGCAGCACTGTGCATTGTCTACTGTATATATAAAACTGTTACTCCTGGCTGCATGTTCATGTTTCCTGTGTTGTTTTTCTGCCTGTGCGCTCTACTTGTCGGAAGAGGCAGGATGAGAAGTCATCCATCTCCAGCTAACAGCCACCAGTCTGGCCCCATGCTGGAGCCCCTGAGAGAGGAAGCGATCGCTCACAGCACAGGAGCACATTCCCCCTCAACACAGGGGGGACATGGCCATTTAACCCATCAAGGCCCAGTCTACTTTCCTTTTTCTTTCTGCGACTACACACAACTGTGTATGTGTGTATGTTTTGGACACCACACCTGCCAGTAAGTAGTTAAATAGCATTCCAGGCGTCAGACCACATATACAGTCACACACTACATCCTTCACATCCCACCCGTACCCCCTATCCCTCTTGAGCCGCCATATGTAATTCCTAGAGCACCCACCCCACCCCCACATCACTCTGTCCTACTGGCATGACTACAGCATACCTGGACACACAGAGTCTTGCGGTGTAACCAGCCTGAGGAATTGACACTCCAAGTGTTTCTCCACACTTTTTCTAATGGCATTGTGAGCCCCCCGCCACTGCTGGGATGGAAGGTGTTTAGCACCTCACTGTTTTTACTTTGACAGAGGAGGGACACTAGAACTCCCCTGGTTATAGAGGCCTAGACCAGTTCCACTGTTATCATTTCCACTGTGGGCACGCTTCCTCCCATTGAATCACAGGTATTTAGGTGGGTGGCAGCATAGCTTGGCTAGTTGTGCTAGCGCTACCATCCCTGGCTTGGTTCAAGGTTTCAGAAAGGTACAAATGCTCCTGACAAGGTAAGCTTAGGTGACACGAAGGTGAAAAGCTCAATCTGTATATGGGCAAATGTCTCAGACAGACAATTGTGTGATAGAGACATAATGGTTGACCATGCACCATTACAGAAATAGAAGTGTCCATGAAGAATGAGACGAAAATGAAGGGAACACTGGAAATGAGAGAGCTGTTGCGTGGTGAATACATACGCACTGAAGCCATCGAGTGAGAAGGAGACGAGAACTGAACGGGTAGTTAGGTCAAGAAATGAAAGAAAATGGAGTCATAGAGGTTAGGCAGAATGACTTTTAAACAATAAAATTGACGACCCTTGTCTTTAGAGGCAAAGTGTGGACGTTGTGAGCCATGACCAAAAAGCTATTGTTGACTACTGTCAACCGTGTGCGTTGTCGTTGACCCCTGTGGCTAGAAATGGAAAAAGAGGTTGAAAAGAGGAAGCAAATATGAATTACAGAA